>NC_054500.1:5428714-5553714 GCF_017639515.1 Carcharodon carcharias
CTGCTGACTGCCTGTCCCAGGGTCCTCCTCTCACACTCTCCTCTAGGTGCTGCTGACTGTCCCAGGGCCTCCTCCTCACACTCTCCTCTAGGTGCTGCTGACTGTCTGTCCCCAGGGTCCTCCTCTCACACTCTCCTCTAGGTGCTGCTGACTTCCTGTCCCAGGTCCTCCTCTCACACTCTCCTCTAGTGCTGCTGACTGTCCCAGTCCTCCTCTCACACTCTCCTCTAGGTGCTGCTGACTGTCTGCCCAGGTCCTCCTCTCACACTCTCCTCTAGGTGCTGCTGACTGCTGTCCCAGGGCCCTCCTCTCACACTCTCCTCTAGTGCTGCTGACTGTCCCAGGTCCTCCTCTCACACTCTCTCCTCTAGGTGCTGCTGACTGTCCAGGGTCCTCCTCTCACACTCTCCTCTAGGTGCTGCTGACTGTCTGTCCCAGGGTCCCTCTCCACTCACACTCTCCTCTAGGTGCTGCTGACTGCTTCCCAGGGTCCTCCTCTCACACTCTCCTCTAGGTGCTGCTGACTGTCCCAGGGTCCTCCTCTCACACTCTCCTCTAGGTGCTGCTGACTGTCCCAGGGTCCTCCTCTCACACTCTCCTCTAGGTGCTGCTGACTGCCTGTCCCAGGGTCCTCCTCTCACACTCTCCTCTAGGTGCTGCTGACTGCCTGTCCCAGGGTCCTCCTCTCACACTCTCCTCTAGTGCTGCTGACTGTCCCAGGGTCCTCCTCTCACACTCTCCTCTAGGTGCTGCTGACTGACTGTCCCAGGGTCCTCCTCTCACACTCTCCTCTAGGTGCTGCTGACTGTCTGTCCAGGGTCCTCCTCTCACACTCTCCTCTAGGTGCTGCTGACTGTCCTGTCCAGGGTCCTCCTCTCACACTCTCCTCTAGGTGCTGCTGACTGTCCCAGGGTCCTCCTCTCACACTCTCCTCTAGGTGCTGCTGACTGTCCCAGGGTCCTCCTCTCACACTCTCCTCTAGGTGCTGCTGACTGTCCCAGGGTCCTCCTCTCACACTCTCCTCTAGGTGCTGCTGACTGTCTGTCCCAGGGTCCTCCTCTCACACTCTCCTCTAGGTGCTGCTGACTGTGTCCCAGGGTCCTCCTCTCACACTCTCCTCTAGGTGCTGCTGACTGTCCCAGGGTCCTCCTCTCACACTCTCCTCTAGGTGCTGCTGACTCTGTCCCAGGGTCCTCCTCTCACACTCTCCTCTAGGTGCTGCTGACTGTCCTGTCCCAGGGTCCTCCTCTCACACTCTCCTCTAGGTGCTGCTGACTGTCCCAGGGTCCTCCTCTCACACTCTCCTCTAGGTGCTGCTGACTGTCCCAGGGTCCTCCTCTCACACTCTCCTCTAGGTGCTGCTGACTGTCCCAGGGTCCTCCTCTCACACTCTCCTCTAGGTGCTGCTGACTGTCCCAGGGTCCTCCTCTCACACTCTCCTCTAGGTGCTGCTGACTGCCTGTCCCAGGGTCCTCCTCTCACACTCTCCTCTAGGTGCTGCTGACTCTCGTCCCAGGGTCCTCCTCTCACACTCTCCTCTAGGTGCTGCTGACTGTCTGTCCAGGGTCCTCCTCTCACACTCTCCTCTAGTGCTGCTGACTGCCTGTCCCAGGGTCCTCCTCTCACACTCTCCTCTAGGTGCTGCTGACTGTCCCAGGGTCCTCCTCTCACACTCTCCTCTAGGTGCTGCTGACTGTCCCAGGGTCCTCCTCTCACACTCTCCTCTAGGTGCTGCTGACTGTCTGTCCAGGGTCCTCCTCTCACACCTCCTCTAGGTGCTGCTGACTGCCTGTCCCAGGGTCCTCCTCTCACACTCTCCTCTAGGTGCTGCTGACTGTCCCAGGGTCCTCCTCTCACACTCTCCTCTAGGTGCTGCTGACTGTCTGTCCCAGTCCCTCCTCTCACACTCTCCTCTAGGTGCTGCTGACTGTCCTGTCCCAGGGTCCTCCTCTCACACTCTCCTCTAGGTGCTGCTGACTGTCCCAGGGTCCTCCTCTCACACTCTCCTCTAGGTGCTGCTGACTGTCCCAGGGTCCTCCTCTCACACTCTCCTCTAGGTGCTGCTGACTGTCCCAGGGTCCTCCTCTCACACTCTCCTCTAGGTGCTGCTGACTGTCTGTCCCAGGGTCCTCCTCTCACACTCTCCTCTAGGTGCTGCTGACTGCCTGTCCCAGGGTCCTCCTCTCACACTCTCCTCTAGGTGCTGCTGACTGTCCCAGGGTCCTCCTCTCACACTCTCCTCTAGGTGCTGCTGACTGTCTGTCCCAGGGTCCTCCTCTCACACTCTCCTCTAGGTGCTGCTGTCTGCCTGTCCCAGGGTCCTCCTCTCACACTCTCCTCTAGGTGCTGCTGACTGTCCCAGGGTCCTCCTCTCACACTCTCCTCTAGGTGCTGCTGACTGACTGTCCCAGGGTCCTCCTCTCACACTCTCCTCTAGGTGCTGCTGACTGGCTGTCCCAGGGCCCTCCTCTCTCACACTCTCCTCTAGGTGCTGCTGACTGTCCCAGGGCCCTCCTCTCGCACTCTCCTCTAGGTGCTGCTGACTGTCACTCCCAGGGTCCTCCTCTCACACTCTCCTCTAGGTGCTGCTGACTGTCCCAGGGTCCTCCTCTCACACTCTCCTCTAGGTGCTGCTGACTGTCCCAGGGTCCTCCTCTCACACTCTCCTCTAGGTGCTGCTGACTGTCCCAGGGTCCTCCTCTCACACTCTCCTCTAGGTGCTGCTGACTGCCTGTCCCAGGGTCCTCCTCTCACACTCTCCTCTAGGTGCTGCTGACTGTCTGTCCCAGGATCCTCCTCTCACACTCTCCTCTAGGTGCTGCTGACTGTCTGTCCCAGGGTCCTCCTCTCACACTCTCCTCTAGGTGCTGCTGACTGTCCCAGGGTCCTCCTCTCACACTCTCCTCTAGGTGCTGCTGACTCTGTCCCAGGGTCCTCCTCTCACACTCTCCTCTAGGTGCTGCTGACTGTCCCAGGGTCCTCCTCTCACACTCTCCTCTAGGTGCTGCTGACTGCCTGTCCCAGGGTCCTCCTCTCACACTCTCCTCTAGGTGCTGCTGACTGTCTGTCCCAGGTCCTCCTCTCACACTCTCCTCTAGGTGCTGCTGACTGCCTGTCCCAGGGTCCTCCTCTCACACTCTCCTCTAGGTGCTGCTGACTGTCCCAGGGTCCTCCTCTCACACTCTCCTCTAGGTGCTGCTGACTGTCTGTCCCAGGGTCCTCCTCTCACACTCTCCTCTAGGTGCTGCTGACTGCCTGTCCCAGGGTCCTCCTCTCACACTCTCCTCTAGGTGCTGCTGACTGTCCCAGGGTCCTCCTCTCACACTCTCCTCTAGGTGCTGCTGACTGTCTGTCCCAGGGTCCTCCTCTCACACTCTCCTCTAGGTGCTGCTGACTGCCTGTCCCAGGGTCCTCCTCTCACACTCTCCTCTAGGTGCTGCTGACTGTCCCAGGTCCTCCTCTCACACTCTCCTCTAGGTGCTGCTGTCTGTCCCAGGGTCCTCCTCTCACACTCTCCTCTAGGTGCTGCTGACTGTCTGTCCAGGGGTCCTCCTCTCACACTCTCCTAGGTGCTGCTGACTGTCCCTGTCCCAGGGTCTCCTCCTCTCTCACACTCTCCTCTAGGTGCTGCTGACTGTCCCAGGGTCCTCCTCTCACACTCTCCTCTAGGTGCTGCAGACTGTCCCAGGGTCCTCCACTCACACTCTCCTCTAGGTGCTGCTGACTGACTGTCCCAGGGTCCTCCTCTCACACTCTCCTCTAGGTGCTGCTGACTGCCTGTCCCAGGGTCCTCCTCTCACACTCTCTCCTCTAGGTGCTGCTGACTGTCCCAGGGTCCTCCTCTCACACTCTCCTCTAGTGCTGCTGACTGCCTGTCCCAGGGTCCTCCTCTCACACTCTCCTCTAGGTGCTGCTGACTGTCCCAGGGTCCTCCTCTCACACTCTCCTCTAGGTGCTGCTGACTGTCCCAGGGTCCTCCTCTCACACTCTCCTCTAGGTGCTGCTGACTGTCCCAGGGTCCTCCTCTCACACTCTCCTCTAGGTGCTGCTGACTGTCTGTCCCAGGTCCTCCTCTCACACTCTCCTCTAGGTGCTGCTGACTGCCTGTCCCAGGGTCCTCCTCTCACACTCTCCTCTAGGTGCTGCTGACTGTCCCCAGGGTCCTCCTCTCACACTCTCCTCTAGGTGCTGCTGACTCTGTCCCAGGGTCCTCCTCTCACACTCTCCTCTAGGTGCTGCTGACTGCCTGTCCCAGGATCCTCCTCTCACACTCTCCTCTAGGTGCTGCTGACTGTCCCAGGGTCCTCCTCTCACACTCTCCTCTAGGTGCTGCTGACTGTCCCAGGGTCCTCCTCTCACACTCTCCTCTAGGTGCTGCTGACTGTCCCAGGGTCCTCCTCTCACACTCTCCTCTAGGTGCTGCTCCCTGTCCCAGGGTCCTCCTCTCACTCTCTCCTCTAGGTGCTGCTGACTGCATGTCCCAGGGTCCTCCTCTCGCACTCTCCTCTAGGTGCTGCTGACTGTCTGTCCCAGGATCCTCCTCTCACACTCTCCTCTAGGTGCTGCTGACTGTCTGTCCCAGGATCCTCCTCTCACACTCCCCTCTAGGTGCTGCTGATTGTCTGTCCTAGGGTCCTCCTCTCACACTCTCCTCTAGGTGCTGCTGACTGTCTGTCCCAGGGTCCTCCTCTCACACTCTCCTCTAGGTGCTGCTGACTGTCCCAGGGTCCTCCTCTCACACTCTCCTCTAGGTTCTGCTGACTGTCCCAGGGTCCTCCTCTCACTCTCTCCTCTAGGTGCTGCTGACTGCCTGTCCCAGGGTCCTCCTCTCGCACTCTCCTCTAGGTGCTGCTGACTGCCTGTCCCAGGGTCCTCCTCTCACACTCTCCTCTAGGTGCTGCTGACTGTCCCAGGGTCCTCCTCTCACACTCTCCTCTAGGTGCTGCAGACAGTCTGTCCCAGGGTCCTCCTCTCACACCCTCCTCTAGGTGCTGCTGACTTCCTGCCCCAGGGTCCTCCTCTCACACTCTCCTCTAGGTGCTGCTGACTGTCCCAGGGTCCTCCTATCACACTCTACTCTAGGTGCTGCTGACTGCCTGTCCCAGGGTCCTCCTCTCACACTCTCCTCTAGGTGCTGCTGACTGTCCCAGGGTCCTCCTCTCACACTCTACTCTAGGTGCTGCTGACTGTCTGTCCCAGGGTCCTCCTCTCACACTCTCCTCTAGGTGCTGCTGACTGTCTGTCCGAGGGCCCTCCTCTCACACTCTCCTCTAGGTGCTGCTGACTGTCCCAGTGTCCTCCTCTCACACTCTACTCTAGGTGCTGCTGACTGTCCCAGGGTCCTCCTCTCACTCTCTCCTCTAGGTGCTGCTGACTGTCCCATGGTCCTCCTCTCACACTCTCCTCTAGGTGCTGCTGACTGTCCCAGGGTCCTCCTCTCACACTCTCCTCTTGGTGCTGCTCCCTGTCCCAGGGTCCTCCTCTCACTCTCTCCTCTAGGTGCTGCTGACTGCATGTCCCAGGGTCCTCCTCTCGCACTCTCCTCTAGGTGCTGCTGACTGTCTGTCCCAGGATCCTCCTCTCACACTCTCCTCTAGGTGCTGCTGACTGTCTGTCCCAGGATCCTCCTCTCACACTCTCCTCTAGGTGCTGCTGACTGTCCCAGGACCCTCCTCTCACACTCTCCTCTAGGTGCTGCTGACTGTCTGTCCCAGGATCCTCCTCTCACACTCTCCTCTCGGTGCTGCTGACTGCCTGTCCCAGGATCCTCCTCTCACACTCTCCTCTAGGTGCTGCTGACTGTCTGTCCCAGGATCCTCCTCTCACACTCTCCTCTAGGTGCTGCTGACTGTATGTCCCAGGATCCTCCTCTCACTCTCTCCTCTAGGTGCTGCTGACTGCCTGTGCCAGGGTCCTCCTCTCACACTCTCCTCTAGGTGCTGCTGACTGTCCCAGGGTCCTCCTCTCACACTCTCCTCTAGGTGCTGCAGACAGTCTGTCCCAGGGTCCTCCTCTCACACTCTCCTCTAGGTGCTGCTGACTGCCTGTCCCAGGGTCCTCCTCTCACACTCTCCTCTAGGTGCTGCTGACTGTCCCAGGGTCCTCCTCTCACACTCTCCTCTAGGTGCTGCTGACTGCCTTTCCCAGGGTCCTCCTCTCACACTCTCCTCTAGGTGCTGCTGACTGTCTGTCCCAGGGCCCTCCTCTCACACTCTCCTCTAGGTGCTGCTGACTGCCTGTCCCAGGGTCCTCCTCTCACACTCTCCTCTAGGTGCTGCTGACTGTCCCAGGGTCCTCCTCTCACACTCTCCTCTAGGTGCTGCAGACAGTCTGTCCTAGGGTCCTCCTCTCACACTCTCCTCTAGGTGCTGCTGACTGTCTGTCCCAGGGTCCTACTCTCACACTCTCCTCTAGGTGCTGCTGACTGCCTGTCCCAGGGTCCTCCTCTCACACTCTCCTCTAGGTGCTGCTGACTGTCCCAGGGTCCTCCTCTCACACTCTCCTCTAGGTGCTGCTGGATGTCCCAGGGTCCTCCTCTCACACTCTCCTCTAGGTGCTGCTGACTGCCTGTCCCAGGGTCCTCCTCTCACTCTCTCCTCTAGGTGCTGCTGACTGCCTGTCCCAGGGTCCTCCTCTCACACTCTCCTCTAGGTGCTGCTGACTGCCTGTCCCAGGGTCCTCCTCTCACACTCTCCTCTAGGTGCCGCTGATTTCCTCTCCCAGGGTCCTCCTCTCACACTCTCCTCTAGGTGCTGCTGACTGTCCCAGGGTCCTCCTCTCACACTCTTCTCTAGGTGCTGCTGACTGTCTGTCCCAGGGTCCTCCTCTCACACTCTCCTCTAGGTGCTGCTGACTGTCTGTCCCAGGGCCCTCCTCTCACACTCTCCTCTAGGTGCTGCTGACTGTCTGTCCCAGGGTCCTCCTCTCACACTCTCCTCTAGGTGCTGCTGCCTGTCCCAGGGTCCTCCTCTCACACTCTCCTCTAGGTGCTGCTGACTGTCTGTCCTAGGGTCCTCCTCTCACACTCTCCTCTAGGTGCTGCTGACTGTCTGTCCCAGGGTCCTCCTCTCACACTCTCCTCTAGGTGCTGCTGACTGTCCCAGGGTCCTCCTCTCACACTCTCCTCTAGGTGCTGCTGACTGTCCCAGGGTCCTCCTCTCACACTCTCCTCTAGGTGCTGCTGACTGTCCCAGGCACCTCCTCTCACACTCTCCTCTAGGTGCTGCTGACTGACTGTCCCAGGATCCTCCTCTCACACTCTCCTCTAAGTGCTGCTGACTGTCTGTCCTAGGGTCCTCCTCTCACACTCTCCTCTAGGTGCTGCTGACTGTCTGTCCCAGGATCCTCCTCTCACTCTCTCCTCAAGGTGCTGCTGACTGTCCCAGCGTCCTCCTCTCACACTCTCCTCTAGGTGCTGCTGACTGTCCCAGGGTCCTCCTCTCACAATCTCGTCTAGGTGCTGCTGACTGTCCCAGGGTCCTCCTCTCACACTCTCCTCTAGGTGCTGCTGACTGTCTGTCCCAGGATCCTCCTCTCACACTCTCCTCTAGGTGCTGCTGACTGCCTGTCCCAGGGTCCTCCTCTCACACTCTCCTCTAGGTGCTGCTCACTGTCCCAGGGTCCTCCTCTCACACTCTCCTCTAGTTGCTGCTGACTGTCCCAGGGTCCTCCTCTCACACTCTTCTCTAGGTGCTGCTGACTGTCTGTCCCAGGGTCCTCCTCTCACACTCTCCTCTAGGTGCTGCTGACTGTCTGTCCCAGGGCCCTCCTCTCACACTCTCCTCTAGGTGCTGCTGACTGTCTGTCCCAGGGTCCTCCTCTCACACTCTCCTCTAGGTGCTGCTGCCTGTCCCAGGGTCCTCCTCTCACACTCTCCTCTAGGTGCTGCTGACTGTCCCAGGGTCCTCCTCTCACACTCTCCTCTAGGTGCTGCTGACTGTCCCAGGGTCCTCCTCTCACTCTCTCCTCTAGGTGCTGCTGACTGCCTGTCCCAGGGTCCTCCTCTCACACTCTCCTCTAGGTGCTGCTGACTGCCTGTCCCAGGGTCCTCCTCTCACACTCTCCTCTAGGTGCTGTTGACTGTCCCAGGGTCCTCCTCTCACTCTCTCCTCTAGGTGCTGCTGACTGTCCCTTGGTCCTCCTCTCACACTCTCCTCTAGGTGCTGCTGACTGTCCCAGGGTCCTCCTCTCACACTCTCCTCTAGGTGCTGCTCCCTGTCCCAGGGTCCTCCTCTCACTCTCTCCTCTAGGTGCTGCTGACTGCATGTCCCAGGGTCCTCCTCTCGCACTCTCCTCTAGGTGCTGCTGACTGTCTGTCCCAGGAACCTCCTCTCACACTCTCCTCTAGGTGCTGCTGACTGTCTGTCCCAGGATCCTCCTCTCACACTCTCCTCTAGGTGCTGCTGACTGTCTGTCCTAGGGTCCTCCTCTCACACTCTCCTCTAGGTGCTGCTGACTGTCTGTCCCAGGGTCCTCCTCTCACACTCTCCTCTAGGTGCTCCTGACTGTCCCAGGGTCCTCCTCTCACACTCTCCTCTAGGTGCTGCTGACTGTCCCAGGGTCCTCCTCTCACTCTCTCCTCTAGGTGCTGCTGACTGCCTGTCCCAGGGTCCTCCTCTCGCACTCTCCTCTAGGTGCTGCTGACTGCCTGTCCCAGGGTCCTCCTCTCGCACTCTCCTCTAGGTGCTGCTGACTGTCCCAGGGTCCTCCTCTCACACTCTCCTCTAGGTGCTGCAGACAGTCTGTCCCAGGGTCCTCCTCTCACACCCTCCTCTAGGTGCTGCTGACTTCCTGCCCCAGGGTCCTCCTCTCACACTCTCCTCTAGGTGCTGCTGACTGTCCCAGGGTCCTCCTCTCACACTCTACTCTAGGTGCTGCTGACTGTCTGTCCCAGGGTCCTCCTCTCACACTCTCCTCTAGGTGCTGCTGACTGTCTGTCCCAGGGCCCTCCTCTCACACTCTCCTCTAGGTGCTGCTGACTGTCTGTCCCAGGGTCCTCCTCTCACACTCTCCTCTAGGTGCTGCTGCCTGTCCCAGGGTCCTCCTCTCACACTCTCCTCTAGGTGCTGCTGACTGTCTGTCCTAGGGTCCTCCACTCACACTCTCCTCTAGGTGCTGCTGACTGTCTTTCCCAGGGTCCTCCTCTCACACTCTCCTCTAGGTGTTGCTGACTGTCCCAGGGTCCTCCTCTCACACTCTCCTCTAGGTGCTGCTGACTGTCCCAGGGTCCTCCTCTCACTCTCTCCTCTAGGTGCTGCGGACTGCCTGTCCCAGGGTCCTCCTCTCGCACTCTCCTCTAGGTGCTGCTGACAGCCTGTCCCAGGGTCCTCCTCTCACACTCTCCTCTAGGTGCTGCTGACTGTCCCAGGGTCATCCTCTCACACTCTCCTCTAGGTGCTGCTGACTGACTGTCCCAGGATCCTCCTCTCACACTCTCCTCTAAGTGCTGCTTACTGTCTGTCCTAGGGTCCTCCTCTCACACTCTCCTCTAGGTGCTGCTGACTGTCTGTCCCAGGATCCTCCTCTCACTCTCTCCTCTAGGTGCTGCTGACTGTCCCAGGGTCCTCCTCTCAACTCTCCTCTAGGTGCTGCTGACTGTCCCAGGGTCCTCCTCTCACACTCTCCTCTAGGTGCTGCTGACTGTCCCAGGGTCCTCCTCTCACACTCTCCTCTAGGTGCTGCTGACTGTCTGTCCCAGGATCCTCCTCTCACACTCTCCTCTAGGTGCTGCTGACTGCCTGTCCCAGGGTCCTCCTCTCACACTCTCCTCTAGGTGCTGCTCACTGTCCCAGGGTCCTCCTCTCACACTCTCCTCTAGGTGCTGCAGACAGTCTGTCCCAGGGTCCTCCTCTCACACTCTCCTCTAGGTGCTGCTGACTGCCTGTCCCAGGGTCCTCCTCTCACACTCTCCTCTAGGTGCTGCTGACTGTCCCAGGGTCCACCTCTCACTCTCTCCTCTAGGTGCTGCTGACTGTCCAATGGTCCTCCTCTCACACTCTTCTCTAGGTGCTGCTGACTGTCCCAGGTTCCTCCTCTCACACTCTCCTCTAGGTGCTGCTCCCTGTCCCAGGATCCTCCTCTCACTCTCTCCTCTAGGTGCTGCTGACTGCATGTCCCAGGGTCCTCCTCTCGCACTCTCCTCTAGGTGCTGCTGACTCTCTGTCCCAGGATCCTCCTCTCACACTCTCCTCTAGGTTCTGCTGACTGTCTGTCCTAGGGTCCTCCTCTCACACTCTCCTCTAGGTGCTGCTGACTGTCTGTCCCAGGGTCCTCCTCTCACACTCTCCTCTTGGTGCTGCTGACTGTCCCAGGGTCCTCCTCTCACACTCTCCTCTAGGTGCTGCTGACTGTCCCAGGGTCCTCCTCTCACTCTCTCCTCTAGGTGCTGCTGACATCCTGTCCCAGGGTCCTCCTCTCGCACTCTCCTCTAGGTGCTGCTGACTGCCTGTCCCAGGGTCCTCCTCTCGCACTCTCCTCTAGGAGCTGCTGACTGTCCCAGGGTCCTCCTCTCACACTCTCCTCTACGTGCTGCTGACTGTCTGTCCTAGGGTCCTCCTCTCACACTCTCCTCTAGGTGCTGCTGACTGTCTGTCCCAGGATCCTCCTCTCACTCTCTCCTCTAGGTGCTGCTGACAGTCCCAGGGTCCTCCTCTCACACTCTCCTCTAGGTGCTGCTGACTGTCCCAGGGTCCTCCTCTCACACTCTCCTCTAGGTGCTGCTGACTGTCCCAGGGTCCACCTCTCACACTCTCCTCTAGGTGCTGCTGACTGTCTGTCCCAGTATCCTCCTCTCACACTATCCTCTAGGTGCTGCTGACTGCCTGTCCCAGGGTCCTCCTCTCACACTCTCCTCTAGGTGCTGCTGACTGTCCCAGGGTCCTCCTCTCACACTCTCCTCTAGGTGCTGCAGACAGTCTGTCCCAGGGTCCTCCTCTCACACTCTCCTCTAGGTGCTGCTGACTGCCTGTCCCAGGGTCCTCCTCTCACACTCTCCTCTAGGTGCTGCTGACTGTCCCAGGGTCCTCCTCTCACACTCTACTCTAGGTGCTGCTGACTGTCTGTCCCAGGGTCCTCCTCTCACACTCTCCTCTAGGTGCTGCTGACTGTCTGTCCGAGGGCCCTCCTCTCACACTCTCCTCTAGGTGCTGCTGACTGTCCCAGTGTCCTCCTCTCACAATCTACTCTAGGTGCTGCTGACTGTCCCAGGGTCCTCCTCTCACACTCTCCTCTAGGTACTGCTGACTGTCGCATGGTCCTCCTCTCACACTCTCCTCTAGGTGCTGCTGACTGTCCCAGGGTCCTCCTCTCACACTCTCCTCTTGGTGCTGCTCCCTGTCCCAGGGTCCTCCTCTCACTCTCTCCTCTAGGTGCTGCTGACTGCATGTCCCAGGGTCCTCCTCTCGCACTCTCCTCTAGGTGCTGCTGACTGTCTGTCCCAGGATCCTCCTCTCACACTCTCCTCTAGGTGCTGCTGACTGTCTGTCCCAGGGTCCTCCTCTCACACTCTCCTCTAGGTGCTGCTGACTGTCCCAGGGTCCTCCTCTCACACTCTCCTCTAGGTGCTGCTGACTGACTGTCCCAGGATCCTCCTCTCACACTCTCCTCTAAGTGCTGCTTACTGTCTGTCCTAGGGTCCTCCTCTCACACTCTCCTCTAGGTGCTGCTGACTGTCTGTCCCAGGATCCTCCTCTCACTCTCTCCTCTAGGTGCTGCTGACTGTCCCAGGGTCCTCCTCTCAACTCTCCTCTAGGTGCTGCTGACTGTCCCAGGGTCCTCCTCTCACACTCTCCTCTAGGTGCTGCTGACTGTCCCAGGGTCCTCCTCTCACACTCTCCTCTAGGTGCTGCTGACTGTCTGTCCCAGGATCCTCCTCTCACAATCTCCTCTAGGTGCTGCTCACTGTCCCAGGGTCCTCCTCTCACACTCTCCTCTAGGTGCTGCAGACAGTCTGTCCCAGGGTGCTCCTCTCACACTCTCCTCTAGGTGCTGCTGACTGCCTGTCCCCGGGTCCTCCTCTCACACTCTCCTCTAGGTGCTGCTGACTGTCCCAGGGTCCTCCTCTCACTCTCTCCTCTAGGTGCTGCTGACTGTCCCATGGTCCTCCTCTCACACTCTCCTCTAGGTGCTGCTGACTGTCCCAGGTTCCTCCTCTCACACTCTCCTCTAGGTGCTGCTCCCTGTCCCAGGATCCTCCTCTCACTCTCTCCTCTAGGTGCTGCTGACTGCATGTCCCAGGGTCCTCCTCTCGCACTCTCCTCTAGGTGCTGCTGACTGTCTGTCCCAGGATCCTCCTCTCACACACTCCTCTAGGTGCTGCTGACTGTCTGTCCCAGGATCCTCCTCTCACACTCTCCTCTAGGTGCTGCTGACTGTCTGTCCTAGGGTCCTCCTCTCACACTCTCCTCTAGGTGCTGCTGACTGTCTGTCCCAGGGTCCTCCTCTCACACTCTCCTCTAGGTGCTGCTGACTGTCCCAGGGTCCTACTCTCACACTCTCCTCTAGGTGCTGCTGACTGTCCCAGGGTCCTCCTCTCACTCTCTCCTCTAGGTGCTGCTGACATCCTGTCCCAGGGTCCTCCTCTCGCACTCTCCTCTAGGTGCTGCTGACTGCCTTTCCCAGGGTCCTCCTCTCGCACTCTCCTCTAGGTGCTGCTGACTGTCCCAGGGTCCTCCTCTCACACTCTCCTCTAGGTGCTGCTGACTGACTGTCCCAGGATCCTCCTCTCACACTCTCCTCTAAGTGCTGCTGACTGTCTGTCCTAGGGTCCTCCTCTCACACTCTCCTCTAGGTGCTGCTGACTGTCTGTCCCAGGATCCTCCTCTCACTCTCTCCTCTAGGCGCTGCTGACAGTCCCAGGGTCCTCCTCTCACACTCTCCTCTAGGTGCTGCTGACTGTCCCAGGGTCCTCCTCTCACACTCTCCTCTAGGTGCTGCTGACTGTCCCAGGGTCCTCCTCTCACACTCTCCTCTAGGTGCTGCTGACTGTCTGTCCCAGTATCCTCCTCTCACACTCTCCTCTAGGTGCTGCTGACTGCCTGTCCCAGGGTCCTCCTTTCACACTCTCCTCTAGGTGCTGCTGACTGTCCCAGGGTCCTCCTCTCACACTCTCCTCTAGGTGCTGCAGACAGTCTGTCCCAGGGTCCTCCTCTCACACTCTCCTCTAGGTGCTGCTGACTGCCTGTCCCAGGGTCCTCCTCTCACACTCTCCTCTAGGTGCTGCTGACTGTCCCAGGGTCCTCCTCTCACACTCTACTCTAGGTGCTGCTGACTGTCTGTCCCAGGGTCCTCCTCTCACACTCTCCTCTAGGTGCTGCTGACTGTCTGTCCGAGGGCCCTCCTCTCACACTCTCCTCTAGGTGCTGCTGACTGTCCCAGTGTCCTCCTCTCACACTCTACTCTAGGTGCTGCTGACTGTCCCAGGGTCCTCCTCTCACTCTCTCCTCTAGGTGCTGCTGACTGTCCCATGGTCCTCCTCTCACACTCTCCTCTAGGTGCTGCTGACTGTCCCAGGGTCCTCCTCTCACACTCTCCTCTTGGTGCTGCTCCCTGTCCCAGGGTCCTCCTCTCACTCTCTCCTCTAGGTGCTGCTGACTGCATGTCCCAGGGTCCTCCTCTCGCACTCTCCTCTAGGTGCTGCTGACTGTCTGTCCCAGGATCCTCCTCTCACACTCTCCTCTAGGTGCTGCTGACTGTCTGTCCCAGGATCCTCCTCTCACACTCTCCTCTAGGTGCTGCTGACTGTCCCAGGACCCTCCTCTCACACTCTCCTCTAGGTGCTGCTGACTGTCTGTCCCAGGATCCTCCTCTCACACTCTCCTCTCGGTGCTGCTGACTGCCTGTCCCAGGATCCTCCTCTCACACTCTCCTCTAGGTGCTGCTGACTGTCTGTCCCAGGATCCTCCTCTCACACTCTCCTCTAGGTGCTGCTGACTGTATGTCCCAGGATCCTCCTCTCACTCTCTCCTCTAGGTGCTGCTGACTGCCTGTCCCAGGGTCCTCCTCTCACACTCTCCTCTAGGTGCTGCTGACTGTCCCAGGGTCCTCCTCTCACACTCTCCTCTAGGTGCTGCAGACAGTCTGTCCCAGGGTCCTCCTCTCACACTCTCCTCTAGGTGCTGCTGACTGCCTGTCCCAGGGTCCTCCTCTCACACTCTCCTCTAGGTGCTGCTGACTGTCCCAGGGTCCTCCTCTCACACTCTCCTCTAGGTGCTGCTGACTGTCTTTCCCAGGGTCCTCCTCTCACACTCTCCTCTAGGTGCTGCTGACTGTCTGTCCCAGGGCCCTCCTCTCACACTCTCCTCTAGGTGCTGCTGACTGCCTGTCCCAGGGTCCTCTTCTCACACTCTCCTCTAGGTGCTGCTGACTGTCCCAGGGTCCTCCTCTCACACTCTCCTCTAGGTACTGCAGACAGTCTGTCCTAGGGTCCTCCTCTCACACTCTCCTCTAGGTGCTGCTGACTGTCTGTCCCAGGGTCCTACTCTCACACTCTCCTCTAGGTGCTGCTGACTGCCTGTCCCAGGGTCCTCCTCTCACACTCTCCTCTAGGTGCTGCTGACTGTCCCAGGGTCCTCCTCTCACACTCTCCTCTAGGTGCTGCTGGATGTCCCAGGGTCCTCCTCTCACACTCTCCTCTAGGTGCAGCTGACTGCCTGTCCCAGGGTCCTCCTCTCACTCTCTCCTCTAGGTGCTGCTGACTGCCTGTCCCAGGGTCCTCCTCTCACACTCTCCTCTAGGTGCTGCTGACTGCCTGTCCCAGGGTCCTCCTCTCACACTCTCCTCTAGGTGCTGCTGATTTCCTCTCCCAGGGTCCTCCTCTCACTCTCTCCTCTAGGTGCTGCTGACTGCCTGTCCCAGGGTCCTCCTCTCGCACTCTCCTCTAGGTGCTGCTGACTTTCCCAGGGTCCTCCTCTCGCACTCACCTCTAGGTGCTGCTGACTGTCCCAGGGTCCTCCTCTCACACTCTCCTCTAGGTGCTGCTGATTACCTGTCCCAGGGTCCTCCTCTCACTCTCTCCTCTAGGTGCTGCTGACTGCCTGTCCCAGGGTCCTCCTCTCACACTCTCCTCTAGGTGCTGCTGATTACCTGTCCCAGGGTCCTCCTCTCACTCTCTCCTCTAGGTGCTGCTGACTGCCTGTCCCAGGGTCCTCCTCTCACACTCTCCTCTAGGTGCTGCTGACTGTCTGTCCTAGGGTCCTCCTCTCACACTCTCCTCTAGGTGCTGCTGACTGCCTGTCCCAGGGTCCTCCTCTCACACTCTCCTCTAGGTGCTGCTGATTTCCTCTCCCAGGGTCCTCCTCTCACTCTCTCCTCTAGGTGCTGCTGACTGCCTGTCCCAGGGTCCTCCTCTCGCACTCTCCTCTAGGTGCTGCTGACTTTCCCAGGGTCCTCCTCTCGCACTCACCTCTAGGTGCTGCTGACTGTCCCAGGGTCCTCCTCTCACACTCTCCTCTAGGTGCTGCTGATTACCTGTCCCAGGGTCCTCCTCTCACTCTCTCCTCTAGGTGCTGCTGACTGCCTGTCCCAGGGTCCTCCTCTCACACTCTCCTCTAGGTGCTGCTGATTACCTGTCCCAGGGTCCTCCTCTCACTCTCTCCTCTAGGTGCTGCTGACTGCCTGTCCCAGGGTCCTCCTCTCACACTCTCCTCTAGGTGCTGCTGACTGTCTGTCCTAGGGTCCTCCTCTCACACTCTCCTCTAGGTGCTGCTGACTGCCTGTCCCAGGGTCCTCCTCTCACACTCTCCTCTATGTGCTGCTGACTACCTGTCCCAGGGTCCTCCTCTCACACTCTCCTCTAGGTGCTGCTCACTGCCCCAGGATCCTCCTCTCGCACTCTCCTCTAGGTGCTGCTGACTGTCCCAGGGTCCTCCTCTCACACTCTCCTCTAGGTGCTGCAGACAGTCTGTCCCAGGGTCCTCCTCTCACACTCTCCTCTAGGTGCTGCTGACTGCCTGTCCCAGGGTCCTCCTCTCACACTCTCCTCTAGGTGCTGCTGACTGTCCCAGGGTCCTCCTCTCACACTCTACTCTAGGTGCTGCTGACTGTCTGTCCCAGGGTCCTCCTCTCACACTCTCCTCTAGGTGCTGCTGACTGTCTGTCCGAGGGCCCTCCTCTCACACTCTCCTCTAGGTGCTGCTGACTGTCCCAGTGTCCTCCTCTCACACTCTACTCTAGGTGCTGCTGACTGTCCCAGGGTCCTCCTCTCACTCTCTCCTCTAGGTGCTGCTGACTGTCCCATGGTCCTCCTCTCACACTCTCCTCTAGGTGCTGCTGACTGTCCCAGGGTCCTCCTCTCACACTCTCCTCTTGGTGCTGCTCCCTGTCCCAGGGTCCTCCTCTCACTCTCTCCTCTAGGTGCTGCTGACTGCATGTCCCAGGGTCCTCCTCTCGCACTCTCCTCTAGGTGCTGCTGACTGTCTGTCCCAGGATCCTCCTCTCACACTCTCCTCTAGGTGCTGCTGACTGTCTGTCCCAGGATCCTCCTCTCACACTCTCCTCTAGGTGCTGCTGACTGTCCCAGGACCCTCCTCTCACACTCTCCTCTAGGTGCTGCTGACTGTCTGTCCCAGGATCCTCCTCTCACACTCTCCTCTCGGTGCTGCTGACTGCCTGTCCCAGGATCCTCCTCTCACACTCTCCTCTAGGTGCTGCTGACTGTCTGTCCCAGGATCCTCCTCTCACACTCTCCTCTAGGTGCTGCTGACTGTATGTCCCAGGATCCTCCTCTCACTCTCTCCTCTAGGTGCTGCTGACTGCCTGTCCCAGGGTCCTCCTCTCACACTCTCCTCTAGGTGCTGCTGACTGTCCCAGGGTCCTCCTCTCACACTCTCCTCTAGGTGCTGCAGACAGTCTGTCCCAGGGTCCTCCTCTCACACTCTCCTCTAGGTGCTGCTGACTGCCTGTCCCAGGGTCCTCCTCTCACACTCTCCTCTAGGTGCTGCTGACTGTCCCAGGGTCCTCCTCTCACACTCTCCTCTAGGTGCTGCTGACTGTCTTTCCCAGGGTCCTCCTCTCACACTCTCCTCTAGGTGCTGCTGACTGTCTGTCCCAGGGCCCTCCTCTCACACTCTCCTCTAGGTGCTGCTGACTGCCTGTCCCAGGGTCCTCTTCTCACACTCTCCTCTAGGTGCTGCTGACTGTCCCAGGGTCCTCCTCTCACACTCTCCTCTAGGTGCTGCAGACAGTCTGTCCTAGGGTCCTCCTCTCACACTCTCCTCTAGGTGCTGCTGACTGTCTGTCCCAGGGTCCTACTCTCACACTCTCCTCTAGGTGCTGCTGACTGCCTGTCCCAGGGTCCTCCTCTCACACTCTCCTCTAGGTGCTGCTGACTGTCCCAGGGTCCTCCTCTCACACTCTCCTCTAGGTGCTGCTGGATGTCCCAGGGTCCTCCTCTCACACTCTCCTCTAGGTGCAGCTGACTGCCTGTCCCAGGGTCCTCCTCTCACTCTCTCCTCTAGGTGCTGCTGACTGCCTGTCCCAGGGTCCTCCTCTCACACTCTCCTCTAGGTGCTGCTGACTGCCTGTCCCAGGGTCCTCCTCTCACACTCTCCTCTAGGTGCTGCTGATTTCCTCTCCCAGGGTCCTCCTCTCACTCTCTCCTCTAGGTGCTGCTGACTGCCTGTCCCAGGGTCCTCCTCTCGCACTCTCCTCTAGGTGCTGCTGACTTTCCCAGGGTCCTCCTCTCGCACTCACCTCTAGGTGCTGCTGACTGTCCCAGGGTCCTCCTCTCACACTCTCCTCTAGGTGCTGCTGATTACCTGTCCCAGGGTCCTCCTCTCACTCTCTCCTCTAGGTGCTGCTGACTGCCTGTCCCAGGGTCCTCCTCTCACACTCTCCTCTAGGTGCTGCTGATTACCTGTCCCAGGGTCCTCCTCTCACTCTCTCCTCTAGGTGCTGCTGACTGCCTGTCCCAGGGTCCTCCTCTCACACTCTCCTCTAGGTGCTGCTGACTGTCTGTCCTAGGGTCCTCCTCTCACACTCTCCTCTAGGTGCTGCTGACTGCCTGTCCCAGGGTCCTCCTCTCACACTCTCCTCTAGGTGCTGCTGATTTCCTCTCCCAGGGTCCTCCTCTCACTCTCTCCTCTAGGTGCTGCTGACTGCCTGTCCCAGGGTCCTCCTCTCGCACTCTCCTCTAGGTGCTGCTGACTTTCCCAGGGTCCTCCTCTCGCACTCACCTCTAGGTGCTGCTGACTGTCCCAGGGTCCTCCTCTCACACTCTCCTCTAGGTGCTGCTGATTACCTGTCCCAGGGTCCTCCTCTCACTCTCTCCTCTAGGTGCTGCTGACTGCCTGTCCCAGGGTCCTCCTCTCACACTCTCCTCTAGGTGCTGCTGATTACCTGTCCCAGGGTCCTCCTCTCACTCTCTCCTCTAGGTGCTGCTGACTGCCTGTCCCAGGGTCCTCCTCTCACACTCTCCTCTAGGTGCTGCTGACTGTCTGTCCTAGGGTCCTCCTCTCACACTCTCCTCTAGGTGCTGCTGACTGCCTGTCCCAGGGTCCTCCTCTCACACTCTCCTCTATGTGCTGCTGACTACCTGTCCCAGGGTCCTCCTCTCACACTCTCCTCTAGGTGCTGCTCACTGCCCCAGGATCCTCCTCTCGCACTCTCCTCTAGGTGCTGCTGACTGCCTGTCCCAGGGTCCTCCTCTCACACTCTCCTCTATGTGCTGCTGACTGCCTGTCCCAGGGTCCTCCTCTCACACTCTCCTCTAGGTGCTGCTGACTGTCCCAGGATCCTCCTCTCACACTCTCCTCTAGGTGCTGCTGACTGTCCCAGGATCCTCCTCTCAAACTCTCCTCTAGGTGCTGCTGACTGTCCCAGGGTCCTCCTCTCACACTCTCCTCTAGGTGCTGCTGATTACCTGTCCCAGGGTCCTCCTCTCACACTCTCCTCTAGGTGCTGCTGACTGTCTGTCCTAGGGTCCTCCTCTCACACTCTCCTCTAGGTGCTGCTGCCTGTCTGTCCCAGGTTCCTCCTCTCACACTCTCCTCTAGGTGCTGCTGACTGCCTGTCCCAGGGTCCTCCTCTCACACTCTCCTCTAGGTGCTGCTGACTGTCCCAGGGTCCTCCTCTCACTCTCTCCTCTAGGTGCTGCTGACTGTCCCTGGGTCCTCCTCTCGCACTCTCCTCTAGGTGCTGCTGACTACCTGTCCCAGGGTCCTCCTCTCACACTCTCCTCTAGGTGCTGCTGCCTGTCCCAGGGTCCTCCTCTCACACTCTCCTCTAGGTGCTGCTGTCTGCCTGTCCCAGGGTTCTCCTCTCACAGTCTCCTCTAGGTGCTGCTGTCTGTCCCAGGGTCCTCCTCTCACTCTCTCCTCTAGGTGCTGCTGACTGCCTGTCCCAGGATCCTCCTCTCACACTCTCCTCTAGGTGCTGCTGACTGCCTGTCCCAGGGTCCTCCTCTCACACTCTCCTCTAGGTGCTGCTGACTGTCCCAGGATCCTCCTCTCACACTCTCCTGTAGGTGCTGCTGACTGTCCCAGGATCCTCCTCTCACACTCTCCTCTAGGTGCTGCTGACTGTCCCAGGGTCCTCCTCTCACACTCTCCTCTAGGTGCAGCTGATTACCTGTCCCAGGGTCCTCCTCTCACACTCTCCTCTAGGTGCTGCTGACTGTCTGTCCAAGGGTCCACCTCTCACACTCTCCTCTAGGTGCTGCTGACTGTCTGTCCCAGGGTCCTCCTCTCACACTCTCCTCTAGGTGCTGCTGACTGCCTGTCCCAGGGTCCTCCTCTCACACTCTCCTCTAGGTGCTGCTGACTGTCCCTGGGTCCTCCTCTCGCACTCTCCTCTAGGTGCTGCTGACTGTCCCAGGGAACTCCTCTCACACTCTCCTCTAGGTGCTGCAGACAGTCTGTCCTAGGGTCCTCCTCTCACACTCTCCTCTAGGTGCTGCTGACTGTCTGTCCCAGGGTCCTCCTCTCACACTCTCCTCTAGGTGCTGCTGACTGCCTGTCCCAGGGTCCTCCTCTCACACTCTCCTCTAGGTGCTGCTGACTGTCCCAGGGTCCTCCTCTCACACTCTCCTCTAGGTGCTGCTGGATGTCCCAGGGTCCTCCTCTCACACTCTCCTCTAGGTGCTGCTGACTGCCTGTCCCAGGGTCCTCCTCTCACTCTCTCCTCTAGGTGCTGCTGACTGCCTGTCCCAGGGTCCTCCTCTCACACTCTCCTCTAGGTGCTGCTGACTGCCTATCCCAGGGTCCTCCTCTCACACTCTCCTCTAGGTGCTGCTGATTTCCTCTCCCAGGGTCCTCCTCTCACTCTCTCCTCTAGGTGCTGCTGACTGCCTGTCCCAGGGTCCTCCTCTCGCACTCTCCTCTAGGTGCTGCTGACTTTCCCAGGGTCCTCCTCTCGCACTCACCTCTAGGTGCTGCTGACTGTCCCAGGGTCCTCCTCTCACACTCTCCTCTAGGTGCTGCTGATTACCTGTCCCAGGGTCCTCCTCTCACTCTCTCCTCTAGGTGCTGCTGACTGCCTGTCCCAGGGTCCTCCTCTCACACTCTCCTCTAGGTGCTGCTGATTACCTGTCCCAGGGTCCTCCTCTCACTCTCTCCTCTAGGTGCTGCTGACTGCCTGTCCCAGGGTCCTCCTCTCACACTCTCCTCTAGGTGCTGCTGACTGTCTGTCCTAGGGTCCTCCTCTCACACTCTCCTCTAGGTGCTGCTGACTGCCTGTCCCAGGGTCCTCCTCTCACACTCTCCTCTATGTGCTGCTGACTACCTGTCCCAGGGTCCTCCTCTCACACTCTCCTCTAGGTGCTGCTCACTGCCCCAGGATCCTCCTCTCGCACTCTCCTCTAGGTGCTGCTGACTGCCTGTCCCAGGGTCCTCCTCTCACACTCTCCTCTATGTGCTGCTGACTGCCTGTCCCAGGGTCCTCCTCTCAAACTCTCCTCTAGGTGCTGCTGACTGTCCCAGGATCCTCCTCTCACAGTCTCCTCTAGGTGCTGCTGACTGTCCCAGGATCCTCCTCTCAAACTCTCCTCTAGGTGCTGCTGCCTGTCCCAGGGTCCACCTCTCACTCTCTCCTCTAGGTGCTGCTGACTGCATGTCCCAGGGTCCTCCTCTCGCACTCTCCTCTAGGTGCTGCTGACTGTCTGTCCCAGGATCCTCCTCTCACACTCTCCTCTAGGTGCTGCTGACTGTCTGTCCCAGGATCCTCCTCTCACACTCTCCTCTAGGTGCTGCTGACTGTCCCAGGACCCTCCTCTCACACTCTCCTCTAGGTGCTGCTGACTCTCTGTCCCAGGATCCTCCTCTCACACTCTCCTCTCGGTGCTGCTGACTGCCTGTCCCAGGATCCTCCTCTCACACTCTCCTCTAGGTGCTGCTGACTGTCTGTCCCAGGATCCTCCTCTCACACTCTCCTCTAGGTGCTGCTGACTGTATGTCCCAGGATCCTCCTCTCACTCTCTCCTCTAGGTGCTGCTGACTGCCTGTCCCAGGGTCCTCCTCTCACACTCTCCTCTAGGTGCTGCTGACTGTCCCAGGGTCCTCCTCTCACACTCTCCTCTAGGTGCTGCAGACAGTCTGTCCCAGGGTCCTCCTCTCACACTCTCCTCTAGGTGCTGCTGACTGCCTGTCCCAGGGTCCTCCTCTCACACTCTCCTCTAGGTGCTGCTCACTGTCCCAGGGTCCTCCTCTCACACTCTCCTCTAGGTGCTGCTGACTGTCTTTCCCAGGGTCCTCCTCTCACACTCTCCTCTAGGTGCTGCTAACTGTCTGTCCCAGGGCCCTCCTCTCACACTCTCCTCTAGGTGCTGCTGACTGCCTGTCCCAGGGTCCTCCTCTCACACTCTCCTCTAGGTGCTGCTGACTGTCCCAGGGTCCTCCTCTCACACTCTCCTCTAGGTGCTGCAGACAGTCTGTCCTAGGGTCCTCCTCTCACACTCTCCTCTAGGTGCTGCTGACTGTCTGTCCCAGGGTCCTACTCTCACACTCTCCTCTAGGTGCTGCTGACTGCCTGTCCCAGGGTCCTCCTCTCACACTCTCCTCTAGGTGCTGCTGACTGTCCCAGGGTCCTCCTCTCACACTCTCCTCTAGGTGCTGCTGGATGTCCCAGGGTCCTCCTCTCACACTCTCCTCTAGGTGCTGCTGACTGCCTGTCCCAGGGTCCTCCTCTCACTCTCTCCTCTAGGTGCTGCTGACTGCCTGTCCCAGGGTCCTCCTCTCACACTCTCCTCTAGGTGCTGCTGACTGCCTGTCCCAGGGTCCTCCTCTCACACTCTCCTCTAGGTGCTGCTGATTTCCTCTCCCAGGGTCCTCCTCTCACTCTCTCCTCTCGGTGCTGCTGACTGCCTGTCCCAGGGTCCTCCTCTCGCACTCTCCTCTAGGTGCTGCTGACTTTCCCAGGGTCCTCCTCTCGCACTCACCTCTAGGTGCTGCTGACTGTCCCAGGGTCCTCCTCTCACACTCTCCTCTAGGTGCTGCTGATTACCTGTCCCAGGGTCCTCCTCTCACTCTCTCCTCTAGGTGCTGCTGACTGCCTGTCCCAGGGTCCTCCTCTCACACTCTCCTCTAGGTGCTGCTGATTACCTGTCCCAGGGTCCTCCTCTCACTCTCTCCTCTAGGTGCTGCTGACTGCCTGTCCCAGGGTCCTCCTCTCACACTCTCCTCTAGGTGCTGCTGACTGTCTGTCCTAGGGTCCTCCTCTCACACTCTCCTCTAGGTGCTGCTGACTGTCTGTCCCAGGGTCCTCCTCTCACACTCTCCTCTATGTGCTGCTGACTACCTGTCCCAGGGTCCTCCTCTCACACTCTCCTCTAGGTGCTGCTCACTGCCCCAGGATCCTCCTCTCGCACTCTCCTCTAGGTGCTGCTGACTGCCTGTCCCAGGGTCCTCCTCTCACACTCTCCTCTAGGTGCTGCTGACTGCCTGTCCCAGGGTCCTCCTCTCACACTCTCCTCTAGGTGCTGCTGACTGTCCCAGGATCCTCCTCTCACACTCTCCTCTAGGTCCTGCTGACTGTCCCAGGATCCTCCTCTCAAACTCTCCTCTAGGTGCTGCTGACTGTCCCAGGGTCCTCCTCTCACACTCTCCTCTAGGTGCTGCTGATTACCTGTCCCAGGGTCCTCCTCTCACACTCTCCTCTAGGTGCTGCTGACTGTCTGTCCTAGGGTCCTCCTCTCACACTCTCCTCTAGGTGCTGCTGACTGTCTGTCCCAGGTTCCTCCTCTCACACTCTCCTCTAGGTGCTGCTGACTGCCTGTCCCAGGGTCCTCCTCTCACACTCTCCTCTAGGTGCTGCTGACTGTCCCAGGGTCCTCCTCTCACTCTCTCCTCTAGGTGCTGCTGACTGTCCCTGGGTCCTCCTCTCGCACTCTCCTCTAGGTGCTGCTGACTACCTGTCCCAGGGTCCTCCTCTCACAGTCTCCTCTAGGTGCTGCTGCCTGTCCCAGGGTCCTCCTCTCACACTCTCCTCTAGGTGCTGCTGTCTGCCTGTCCCAGGGTTCTCCTCTCACAGTCTCCTCTAGGTGCTGCTGTCTGTCCCAGGGTCCTCCTCTCACTCTCTCCTCTAGGTGCTGCTGACTGCCTGTCCCAGGATCCTCCTCTCACACTCTCCTCTATGTGCTGCTGACTGCCTGTCCCAGGGTCCTCCTCTCACACTCTCCTCTAGGTGCTGCTGACTGTCCCAGGATCCTCCTCTCACACTCTCCTCTAGGTGCTGACTGACTGTCCCAGGATCCTCCTCTCACACTCTCCTCTAGGTGCTGCTGACTGTCCCAGGGTCCTCCTCTCACACTCTCCTCTAGGTGCAGCTGATTACCTGTCCCAGGGTCCTCCTCTCACACTCTCCTCTAGGTGCTGCTGACTGTCTGTCCAAGGGTCCACCTCTCACACTCTCCTCTAGGTGCTGCTGACTGTCTGTCCCAGGGTCCTCCTCTCACACTCTCCTCTAGGTGCTGCTGACTGCCTGTCCCAGGGTCCTCCTCTCACACTCTCCTCTAGGTGCTGCTGACTGTCCCAGGGTCCTCCTCTCACTCTCTCCTCTAGGTGCTGCTGACTGTCCCTGGGTCCTCCTCTCGCACTCTCCTCTAGGTGCTGCTGACTACCTGTCCCAGGGTCCTCCTCTCACACTCTCCTCTAGGTGCTGCTGACTGTCCCAGGGTCCTCCTCTCACACTCTCCTCTAGGTGCAGCTGACTGCCTGTCCCAGGGTTCTCCTCTCACAGTCTCCTCTAGGTGCTGCTGTCTGTCCCAGGGTCCTCCTCTCACTCTCTCCTCTAGGTGCTGCTGACTGCCTGTCCCAGGATCCTCCTCTCACACTCTCCTCTAGGTGCTGCTGACTGCCTGTCCCAGGGTCCTCCTCTCACACTATCCTCTAGGTGCTGCTGACTGCCTGTCCCAGGGTCCTCCTCTCACACTCTCCTCTAGGTGCTGCTGACTGCCTGTCCCAGTGTCCTCCTCTCACACTCTCCTCTAGGTGCTGCTGACTGTCCCAGGGTCCTCCTCTCACACTCTCCTCTAGGTGCTGCAGACAGTCTGTCCTAGGGTCCTCCTCTCACACTCTCCTCTAGGTGCTGCTGACTGTCTGTCCCAGGGTCCTCCTCTCACACTCTCCTCTAGGTGTTGCTGACTGCCTGTCCCAGGGTCCTCCTCTCACACTCTCCTCTAGGTGCTGCTGACTGTCCCAGGGTCCTCCTCTCACACTCTCCTCTAGGTGCTGCTGGATGTCCCAGGGTCCTCCTCTCACACTCTCCTCTAGGTGCTGCTGACTGCCTGTCCCAGGGTCCTCCTCTCACTCTCTCCTCTAGGTGCTGCTGACTGCCTGTCCCAGGGTCCTCCTCTCACACTCTCCTCTAGGTGCTGCTGACTGCCTGTCCCAGGGTCCTCCTCTCACACTCTCCTCTAGGTGCTGCTGATTTCCTCTCCCAGGGTCCTCCTCTCACTCTCTCCTCTAGGTGCTGCTGACTGCCTGTCCCAGGGTTCTCCTCTCGCACTCTCCTCTAGGTGCTGCTGTCTTTCCCAGGGTCCTCCTCTCGCACTCACCTCTAGGTGCTGCTGACTGTCCCAGGGTCCTCCTCTCACACTCTCCTCTAGGTGCTGCTGATTACCTGTCCCAGGGTCCTCCTCTCACTCTCTCCTCTAGGTGCTGCTGACTGCCTGTCCCAGGGTCCTCCTCTCACACTCTCCTCTAGGTGCTGCTGATTACCTGTCCCAGGGTCCTCCTCTCACTCTCTCCTCTAGGTGCTGCTGACTGCCTGTCCCAGGGTCCTCCTCTCACACTCTCCTCTAGGTGCTGCTGACTGTCTGTCCTAGGGTCCTCCTCTCACACTCTCCTCTAGGTGCTGCTGACTGCCTGTCCCAGGGTCCTCCTCTCACACTCTCCTCTATGTGCTGCTGACTACCTGTCCCAGGGTCCTCCTCTCACACTCTCCTCTAGGTGCTGCTCACTGCCCCAGGATCCTCCTCTCGCACTCTCCTCTAGGTGCTGCTGACTGCCTGTCCCAGGGTCCTCCTCTCACACTCTCCTCTATGTGCTGCTGACTGCCTGTCCCAGGGTCCTCCTCTCACACTCTCCTCTAGGTGCTGCTGACTGTCCCAGGATCCTCCTCTCACACTCTCCTCTAGGTGCTGCTGACTGTCCCAGGATCCTCCTCTCAAACTCTCCTCTAGGTGCTGCTGACTGTCCCAGGGTCCTCCTCTCACACTCTCCTCTAGGTGCTGCTGATTACCTGTCCCAGGGTCCTCCTCTCACACTCTCCTCTAGGTGCTGCTGACTGTCTGTCCTAGGGTCCTCCTCTCACACTCTCCTCTAGGTGCTGCTGACTGTCTGTCCCAGGTTCCTCCTCTCACACTCTCCTCTAGGTGCTGCTGACTGCCTGTCCCAGGGTCCTCCTCTCACACTCTCCTCTAGGTGCTGCTGACTGTCCCAGGGTCCTCCTCTCACTCTCTCCTCTAGGTGCTGCTGACTGTCCCTGGGTCCTCCTCTCGCACTCTCCTCTAGGTGCTGCTGACTACCTGTCCCAGGGTCCTCCTCTCACACTCTCCTCTAGGTGCTGCTGCCTGTCCCAGGGTCCTCCTCTCACACTCTCCTCTAGGTGCTGCTGTCTGCCTGTCCCAGGGTTCTCCTCTCACAGTCTCCTCTAGGTGCTGCTGTCTGTCCCAGGGTCCTCCTCTCACTCTCTCCTCTAGGTGCTGCTGACTGCCTGTCCCAGGATCCTCCTCTCACACTCTCCTCTATGTGCTGCTGACTGCCTGTCCCAGGGTCCTCCTCTCACACTCTCCTCTAGGTGCTGCTGACTGTCCCAGGATCCTCCTCTCACACTCTCCTCTAGGTGCTGCTGACTGTCCCAGGATCCTCCTCTCACACTCTCCTCTAGGTGCTGCTGACTGTCCCAGGGTCCTCCGCTCACACTCTCCTCTAGGTGCAGCTGATTACCTGTCCCAGGGTCCTCCTCTCACACTCTCCTCTAGGTGCTGCTGACTGTCTGTCCAAGGGTCCACCTCTCACACTCTCCTCTAGGTGCTGCTGACTGTCTGTCCCAGGGTCCTCCTCTCACACTCTCCTCTAGGTGCTGCTGACTGCCTGTCCCAGGGTCCTCCTCTCACACTCTCCTCTAGGTGCTGCTGACTGTCCCAGGGTCCTCCTCTCACTCTCTCCTCTAGGTGCTGCTGACTGTCCCTGGGTCCTCCTCTCGCACTCTCCTCTAGGTGCTGCTGACTACCTGTCCCAGGGTCCTCCTCTCACACTCTCCTCTAGGTGCTGCTGACTGTCCCAGGGTCCTCCTCTCACACTCTCCTCTAGGTGCTGCTGACTGCCTGTCCCAGGGTTCTCCTCTCACAGTCTCCTCTAGGTGCTGCTGTCTGTCCCAGGGTCCTCCTCTCACTCTCTCCTCTAGGTGCTGCTGACTGCCTGTCCCAGGATCCTCCTCTCACACTCTCCTCTAGGTGCTGCTGACTGCCTGTCCCAGGGTCCTCCTCTCACACTATCCTCTAGGTGCTGCTGACTGCCTGTCCCAGGGTCCTCCTCTCACACTCTCCTCTAGGTGCTGCTGACTGTCCCAGGGTCCTCCTCTCACACTCTCCTCTAGGTGCTGCTGACTGACTGCCCCAGGGTCCTCCTCTCACACTCTCCTCTCGGTGCTGCTGACTGTCCCAGGGTCCTCCTCTCACTCTCTCCTCTTGGTGCTGCTGACTGTCCCAGGGTCCTCCTCTCACACTCTCCTCTAGGTGCTGCTGACTGTCCCAGGGTCCTCCTCTCACACTCTCCTCTAGGTGCTGCTGAATGCCTGTTCCAGGATCCTCCTCTCACTCTCTCTTCTCGGTGCTGCTGTCTGTCCCAGGGTCCTCCTCTCACACTTTCCTCTAGGTGCTGCTAACTGTCCCAGGGTCCTCCTCTCACACTCTCCTCTAGGTGCTGCTCTGTCTGTCCCAGGGTGCTCCTCTCACACTCTCCTCTTGGTGCTGCTGTCTGTCTGTCCCAGGGTCCTCCTCTCGCACTCTCCTCTAGGTGCTGCTGACTGTCCCAGGGTCCTCCTCTCACACTCTCCTCTAGGTGCTGCTCACTGTCTGTCCCAGGATCCTCCTCTCACACTCTCCTCTAGGTGCTGCTGACTGTCTGTCCCAGGGTCCTCCTCTCACTCTCTCCTCTAGGTGCTGCTGACTGTCTGTCCCAGGGTCCTCCTCTCACACTCTCCTCTAGGTGCTGCTGACTGTCCCAGGGTCCTCCTCTCACACTCTCCTCTAGGTTCTGCTCACTGTCTGTCCCAGGGTCCTCCTCTCGCACTCTCCTCTAGGTGCTGCTGACTGTCCCAGGGTCCTCCTCTCACACTCTCCTCTAGGTGCTGCTGACTGCCTGTCCCAGGGTCCTCCTCTCACACTCTCCTCTAGGTGCTGCTGACTGTCTGCCCCAGGGTCCTCCTCTCACACTCTCCTCTAGGTGCTGCTGACTGTCCCAGGATCCTCCTCTCACACTCTCCTCTAGGTGCTGCTGACTGTCCCAGGATCCTCCTCTCAAACTCTCCTCTAGGTGCTGCTGACTGTCCCAGGGTCCTCCTCTCACAGTCTCCTCTAGGTGCTGCTGATTACCTGTCCCAGGGTCCTCCTCTCACACTCTCCTCTAGGTGCTGCTGACTGTCTGTCCTAGGGTCCTCCTCTCACACTCTCCTCTAGGTGCTGCTGACTGTCTGTCCCAGGGTCCTCCTCTCACACTCTCCTCTAGGTGCTGCTGACTGCCTGTTCCAGGGTCCTCCTCTCACACTCTCCTCTAGGTGCTGCTGACTGTCCCAGGGTCCTCCTCTCACACTCTCCTCTAGGTGCTGCTGACTGTCTTTCCCAGGGTCCTCCTCTCACACTCTCCTCTAGGTGCTGCTGACTGTCCCAGGGTCCTCCTCTCACTCTCTCCTCTAGGTGCTGCTGACTGTCCCTGGGTCCTCCTCTCGCACTCTCCTCTAGGTGCTGCTGACTACCTGTCCCAGTGTCCTCCTCTCACACTCTCCTCTAGGTGCTGCTGACTGTCCCAGGGTCCTCCTCTCACACTCTCCTCTAGGTGCTGCTGACTGCCTGTCCCAGGGTTCTCCTCTCACAGTCTCCTCTAGGTGCTGATGTCTGTCCCAGGGTCCTCCTCTCACACTCTCCTCTACGTGCTGCTGACTGCCTGTCCCAGGATCCTCCTCTCACACTCTCCTCTAGGTGCTGCTGACTGCCTGTCCCAGGGTCCTCCTCTCAAACTATCCTCTAGGTGCTGCTGACTGCCTGTCCCAGGGTCCTCCTCTCACACTCTCCTCTAGGTGCTGCTGACTGACTGTCCCAGGATCCTCCTCTCACACTCTCCTCTAGGTGCTGCTGATTACCTGTCCCAGGGTCCTCCTCTCACTCTCTCCTCTAGGTGCTGCTGACTGCCTGTCCCAGGGTCCTCCTCTCACACTCTCCTCTAGGTGCTGCTGACTGTCTGTCCTAGGGTCCTCCTCTCACACTCTCCTCTAGGTGCTGCTGACTGCCTGTCCCAGGGTCCTCCTCTCACACTCTCCTCTATGTGCTGCTGACTACCTGTCCCAGGGTCCTCCTCTCACACTCTCCTCTAGGTGCTGCTCACTGCCCCAGGATCCTCCTCTCGCACTCTCCTCTAGGTGCTGCTGACTGCCTGTCCCAGGGTCCTCCTCTCACACTCTCCTCTATGTGCTGCTGACTGCCTGTCCCAGGGTCCTCCTCTCACACTCTCCTCTAGGTGCTGCTGACTGTCCCAGGATCCTCCTCTCACACTCTCCTCTAGGTGCTGCTGACTGTCCCAGGATCCTCCTCTCAAACTCTCCTCTAGGTGCTGCTGACTGTCCCAGGGTCCTCCTCTCACACTCTCCTCTAGGTGCTGCTGATTACCTGTCCCAGGGTCCTCCTCTCACACTCTCCTCTAGGTGCTGCTGACTGTCTGTCCTAGGGTCCTCCTCTCACACTCTCCTCTAGGTGCTGCTGACTGTCTGTCCCAGGTTCCTCCTCTCACACTCTCCTCTAGGTGCTGCTGACTGCCTGTCCCAGGGTCCTCCTCTCACACTCTCCTCTAGGTGCTGCTGACTGTCCCAGGGTCCTCCTCTCACTCTCTCCTCTAGGTGCTGCTGACTGTCCCTGGGTCCTCCTCTCGCACTCTCCTCTAGGTGCTGCTGACTACCTGTCCCAGGGTCCTCCTCTCACACTCTCCTCTAGGTGCTGCTGCCTGTCCCAGGGTCCTCCTCTCACACTCTCCTCTAGGTGCTGCTGTCTGCCTGTCCCAGGGTTCTCCTCTCACACTCTCCTCTAGGTGCTGCTGACTGTCCCAGGGTCCTCCTCTCACTCTCTCCTCTAGGTGCTGCTGACTGTCCCTGGGTCCTCCTCTCGCACTCTCCTCTAGGTGCTGCTGACTACCTGTCCCAGGGTCCTCCTCTCACACTCTCCTCTAGGTGCTGCTGACTGTCCCAGGGTCCTCCTCTCACACTCTCCTCTAGGTGCTGCTGACTGCCTGTCCCAGGGTTCTCCTCTCACAGTCTCCTCTAGGTGCTGCTGTCTGTCCCAGGGTCCTCCTCTCACTCTCTCCTCTAGGTGCTGCTGACTGCCTGTCCCAGGATCCTCCTCTCACACTCTCCTCTAGTTGCTGCTGACTGCCTGTCCCAGGGTCCTCCTCTCACACTATCCTCTAGGTGCTGCTGACTGACTGTCCCAGGGTCCTCCTCTCACACTCTCCTCTAGGTGCTGCTGACTGTCCCAGGGTCCTCCTCTCACACTCTCCTCTAGGTGCTGCTGACTGACTGCCCCAGGGTCCTCCTCTCACACTCTCCTCTAGGTGCTGCTGACTGTCCCAGGGTCCTCCTCTCACTCTCTCCTCTTGGTGCTGCTGACTGTCCCAGGGTCCTCCTCTCACACTCTCCTCTAGGTGCTGCTGACTGTCCCAGGGTCCTCCTCTCACACTCTCCTCTAGGTGCTGCTGAATGCCTGTTCCAGGATCCTCCTCTCACTCTCTCTTCTCGGTGCTGCTGTCTGTCCCAGGGTCCTCCTCTCACACTTTCCTCTAGGTGCTGCTAACTGTCCCAGGGTCCTCCTCTCACACTCTCCTCTAGGTGCTGCTCTGTCTGTCCCAGGGTGCTCCTCTCACACTCTCCTCTTGGTGCTGCTGTCTGTCTGTCCCAGGGTCCTCCTCTCGCACTCTCCTCTAGTTGCTGCTGACTGTCCCAGGGTCCTCCTCTCACACTCTCCTCTAGGTGCTGCTCACTGTCTGTCCCAGGATCCTCCTCTCACACTCTCCTCTAGGTGCTGCTGACTGTCTGTCCCAGGGTCCTCCTCTCACTCTCTCCTCTAGGTGCTGCTGACTGTCTGTCCCAGGGTCCTCCTCTCACACTCTCCTCTAGGTGCTGCTGACTGTCCCAGGGTCCTCCTCTCATACTCTCCTCTAGGTGCTGCTCACTGTCTGTCCCAGGGTCCTCCTCTCGCACTCTCCTCTAGGTGCTGCTGACTGTCCCAGGGTCCTCCTCTCACACTCTCCTCTAGGTGCTGCTGACTGCCTGTCCCAGGGTCCTCCTCTCACACTCTCCTCTAGGTGCTGCTGACTGTCTGCCCCAGGGTCCTCCTCTCACACTCTCCTCTAGGTGCTGCTGACTGTCCCAGGATCCTCCTCTCACACTCTCCTCTAGGTGCTGCTGACTGTCCCAGGATCCTCCTCTCAAACTCTCCTCTAGGTGCTGCTGACTGTCCCAGGGTCCTCCTCTCACAGTCTCCTCTAGGTGCTGCTGATTACCTGTCCCAGGGTCCTCCTCTCACACTCTCCTCTAGGTGCTGCTGACTGACTGTCCCATGATCCTCCTCTCACACTCTCCTCTAGGTGCTGCTGACTGTCTGTCCCAGGGTCCTCCTATCACATTCTCCTCTAGGTGCTGCTGACAGCCTGTTCCAGGGCCCTCCTCTCACACTCTCCTCTAGGTGCTGCTGACTGTCCCAGGGTCCTCCTCTCACACTCTCCTCTAGGTGCTGCTGACTGTCTGTCCCAGGGTCCTCCTCTCACACTCTCCTCTAGGTGCTGCTGACTGTCCCAGGGTCCTCCTCTCACTCTCTCCTCTAGGTGCTGCTGACTGTCCCTGGGTCCTCCTCTCGCACTCTCCTCTAGGTGCTGCTGACTACCTGTCCCAGTGTCCTCCTCTCACACTCTCCTCTAGGTGCTGCTGACTGTCCCAGGGTCCTCCTCTCACACTCTCCTCTAGGTGCTGCTGACTGCCTGTCCCAGGGTTCTCCTCTCACAGTCTCCTCTAGGTGCTGATGTCTGTCCCAGGGTCCTCCTCTCACTCTCTCCTCTACGTGCTGCTGACTGCCTGTCCCAGGATCCTCCTCTCACACTCTCCTCTAGGTGCTGCTGACTGCCTGTCCCAGGGTCCTCCTCTCACACTATCCTCTAGGTGCTGCTGACTGCCTGTCCCAGGGTCCTCCTCTCACACTCTCCTCTAGGTGCTGCTGACTGACTGTCCCAGGATCCTCCTCTCACACTCTCCTCTAGGTGCTGCTGACTGCCTGTCCCAGGGTCCTCCTCTCACACTCTCCTCTAGGTGCTGCTGACTGTCCCAGGGTCCTCCTCTCACACTCTCCTCTAGGTGCTGCTGACTGACTGCCCCAAAGTCCTCCTCTCACACTCTCCTCTAGGTGCTGCTGACTGTCCCAGGGTCCTCCTCTCACTCTCTCCTCTTGGTGCTGCTGACTGTCCCAGGGTCCTCCTCTCACACTCTCCTCTAGGTGCTGCTGACTGTCCCAGGGTCCTCCTCTCACACTCTCCTCTAGGTGCTGCTGACTGCCTGTTCCAGGATCCTCCTCTCACTCTCTCTTCTCGGTGCTGCTGTCTGTCAAAGGGTCCTCCTCTCACACTTTCCTCTAGGTGCTGCTGACTGTCCCAGGGTCCTCCTCTCACACTCTCCTCTAGATGCTGCTCTGTCTGTCCCAGGATCCTCCTCTCACACTCTCCTCTAGGTGCTGCTGAATGTCTGTCCCAGGGTCCTCCTCTCACTCTCTCCTCTAGGTGCTGCTGACTGTCTGTCCCAGGGTCCTCCTCTCACACTCTCCTCTAGGTGCTGCTGACAGTCCCAGGGTCCTCCTCTCACACTCTCCTCTAGGTGCTGCTCACTGTCTGTACCAGGGTCCTCCTCTCGCACTCTCCTCTATGTGCTGCTGACTGTCCCAGGGTCCTCCTCTCACACTCTCCTCTAGGTGCTGCTGACTGCCTGTCCCAGTGTCCTCCTCTCACACTCTCCTCTAGGTGCTGCTGACTGTCTGCCCCAGGGTCCTCCTCTCACACTCTCCTCTAGGTGCTGCTGACTGTCCCAGGATCCTCCTCTCACACTCTCCTCTAGGTGCTGCTGACTGTCCCAGGGCCCTCCTCTCACTCTCTCCTCTAGGTGCTGCTGTCTGTCTGTCCTAGGGTCCTCCTCTCACACTCTCCTCTAGGTGCTGCTGACTGTCCCAGGGTCCTCCTCTCACACTCTCCTCTAGGTGCTGCTGACTGTCCCAGGGTCCTCCTCTCACTCTCTCCTCTAGGTGCTGCTGACTGCCTGTCCCAGGATCCTCCTCTCACTCTCTCCTCTAGGTGCTGCTGACTGTCCCAGGGTCCTCCTCTCACACTCTCCTCTAGGTGCTGCTGACTGCCTGTCCCAGGGCCCTCCTCTCACTCTCTCCTCTAGGTGCTGCTGACTGTCCCAGGGTCCTCCTCTCACACTCTCCTCTAGGTGCTGCTGTCTGTCCCAGGGTCCTCCTCTCACACTCTCCTCTAGGTGCTGCCTACTGCCTGTCCCAGGGACCTCCTCTCACTCTCTCCTCTAGGTGCTGCTCCCTGTCCCAGGGTCCTCCTCTCACACTCTCCTCTAGGTGCTGCTGACTGCCTGTCCCAGGGTCCTCCTCTCACACTCTCCTCTAGGTGCTGCTGACTGCCTGTCCTAGGGTCCTCCTCTCACACTCTCCTCTAGGTGCTGCTGACTGCCTTTCCCAGTGTCCTCCTCTCACACTCTCCTCTAGGTGCTGCTGACTGACCCAGGGTCCTCCTCTCACACTCTCCTCTAGGTGCTGCTGACTGTCTTTCCCAGGGTCCTCCTCTCACACTCTCCTCTAGGTGCTGCTGACTGCCTGTCCCAGGGTCCTCTTCTCACACTCTCCTCTAGGTGCTGCTGACTGTCCCAGGGTCCTCCTCTCACACTCTCCTCTAGGTGCTGCTCACTGCCTGTCCCAGGATCCTCCTCTCACTCTCTCCTCTAGGTGCTGCTGACACTCTGTCCCAGGGACCTCCTCTCGCACTCTCCTCTGGGTGCTGCTGACTGTCCCAGGGTCCTCCTCTCACACTCTCCTCTAGGTGCTGCTGACTGTCTGTCCCAGGGTCCTCCTCTCGCACTCTCCTCTAGGTGCTGCTGACTGTCCCAGGGTCCTCCTCTCACACTCTCCTCTAGGTGCTGCTGACTGCCTGTCCCAGGGTCCTCCTCTCACACTCTCCTCTAGGTGCTGCTGACTGTCTGCCCCAGGGTCCTCCTCTCAAACTCTCCTCTAGGTGCTGCTGACTGTCCCAGGATCCTCCTCTCACACTCTCCTCTAGGTGCTGCTGACTGTCCCAGGGTCCTCCTCTCACTCTCTCCTCTAGGTGCTGCTGACTGCCTGTCCCAGGGTCCTCCTCTCACACTCTCCTCTAGGTGCTGCTGACTGTCTGCCCCAGGGTCCTCCTCTCAAACTCTCCTCTAGGTGCTGCTGACTGTCCCAGGATCCTCCTCTCACACTCTCCTCTAGGTGCTGCTGACTGTCCCAGGGTCCTCCTCTCACTCTCTCCTCTAGGTGCTGCTGACTGACTGTCCCAGGGTCCTCCTCTCACTCTCTCCTCTAGGTGCTGCTGACTGCCTGTCCCAGGATCCTCCTCTCACTCTCTCCTCTAGGTGCTGCTGACTGTCCCAGGGTCCTCCTCTCACACTCTCCTCTAGGTGCTGCTGACTGCCTGTCCCAGGGCCCTCCTCTCACTCTCTCCTCTAGGTGCTGCTGACTGTCCCAGGGTCCTCCTCTCACACTCTCCTCTAGGTGCTGCTGACTGTCCCAGGGTCCTCCTCTCACACTCTCCTCTAGGTGCTGCTGACTGCCTGTCCCAGGGCCCTCCTCTCACACTCTCCTCTAGGTGCTGCTGACTGTCCCAGGGTCCTCCTCTCACACTCTCCTCTAGGTGCTGCTGACTGCCTGTCCCAGGGTCCTCCTCTCACACTCTCCTCTAGGTGCTGCTGACTTCCTGTCCTAGGGTCCTCCTCTCACACTCTCCTCTAGGTGCTGCTGACTGCCTGTCCCAGGGTCCTCCTCTCACACTCTCCTCTAGGTGCTGCTGACTGTCCCAGGGTCCTCCTCTCACACTCTCCTCTAGGTGCTGCTGACTGCCCCAGGGTCCTCCTCTCACACTCTCCTCTAGGTGCTGCTGACTGTCTTTCCTAGGGTCCTCCTCTCACACTCTCCTCTAGGTGCTGCTGACTGCCTGTCCCAGGGTCCTCCTCTCACACTCTCCTCTAGGTGCTGCTGACTGTCCCAGGGTCCTCCTCTCACACTCTCCTCTAGGTGCTGCTGACTGCCTGTCCTAGGGTCCTCCTCTCACACTCTCCTCTAGGTGCTGCTGACTGTCCCAGGGTCCTCCTCTCACACTCTCCTCTAGGTGCTGCTGACTCTCCCAGGGTCCTCCTCTCACATTCTCCTCTAGGTGCTGCTGACTGTCTGTCCCTGGGTCCTCCTCTCACACTCTCCTCTAGGTGCTGCTGACTGTCTGTCCCAGGGTCTTCCTCTCACACTCTCCTCTAGGTGCTGCTGACTGTCCCAGGGCCCTCCTCTCACACTCTCCTCTAGGTGCTGCTGACTGTCCCAGGGCCCTCCTCTCACACTCTCCTCTAGGTGCTGCTGCCTGTCCCAGGGTCCTCCTCTCACATTCTCCTCTAGGTGCTGCTGACTGTCCCAGGGTCCTCCTCTCACACTCTCCTCTAGGTGCTGCTGACTGTCCCAGGGTCCTCCTCTCACTCTCTCCTCTAGGTGCTGCTGACTGCCGGTCCTAGGGTCCTCCTCTCACACTCTCCTCTAGGTGCTGCTGACTGCCTGTCCCAGGGTCCTCCTCTCACACTCTCCTCTAGGTTCTGCTGACTGTCTGTCCCAGGATCCTCCTCTCACACTCTCCTCTAGGTGCTGCTGACTGCCTGTCCCAGGGTCCTCTTCTTGAACTGGATGTTAGATTGGGTTGACTAGGCCTGTATTCGCTGGAGTTTATATGAATGAGAGGGGATCTCATTGAAATGTATATAATCCTGACAGGGCTGGACAGACTGGATGCGGAGATGATGTTTCCTCTGGCTGGGGATCTATAATCAGGGGTAACAGTCTCAGGATACAGGGAGGCCATTTAAGACTAAGATGAGGAGGAACTTCTTTACTCAGAGGGTGGTGAACCTGTGGAATTCTCTAACACAGAAGCTGTTGAGGCCAAATCATTGAATATATTTAAGGAAGAAATAGATCGATTTCTGGACTCTAAAGGCAACAAGGGGAATGGGGAGAGAGTGGGAGTATAGTGTGGAGAGAGCAGGGATATGGTGGGGAGAGAATGGGAGTATGGTGGGGAGAGAGCTGGAATATGGTGGTGGGGAGAGAATGGGAGTATGGTGGGGAGAGAGCAGGAGTATGGTGTGGAGAGAGCGGGAGTATGGTAGGGCGAGAGCGGGAGTATGGTGGGGAGAGAGCGGGTGTATGGTGGGGAGAGAGCAGGAGTATGGAGGGGAGAGAGCAGGAGTATGGTGGGGAGAGAGCGGGAGTATGGTGGGGAGAGAGCGGGAGTATGGTGTGGAAAGAGCGGGAGTATGGTGGGGAGAGAGCGGGAGTATGGTGGGGAGAGAGCGGGTGTATGGTGGGGAGAGAGCAGGAGTATGGTGGGGAGAGAGCGGGAGTATGGTGGGGAGAGAGCGGGAGTATGGTAGGGAGAGATTGGGAGTATGGTGGGGAGAGAGCGGGAGTATGGTGGGGAGAGAGCAGGAGTATGGTGGGGAGAGAGCGGGAGTATGGTGGGGAGAGAGCGGGAGTATGGTGGGGAGAGAGCAGGAGTATGGTGGGGAGAGAGCGGGAGTATGGTAGGGAGAGATTGGGAGTATGGTGGGGAGAGAGCGGGAGTATGGTGGGGAGAGAATGGGAGTATGGTCTGGAGAGAGCGGGAGTATGGTGGGGAGAGAGCGGGAGTATGGTGGGGAGAGAGCTGGAGTATGGTCTGGAGAGAGCGGGAGTATGGTGGGGAGAGAGCAGGAGCATGGTGTTGAGGTGGAGAATCAGCCATGATCATATTAAATTGTGGAGCAGGCTTGAAGGGCCGAGTAAGCTACTCCTGCTCCTATTTTCTATGTTTCTAGTCAAGAGACGTGGTAGTGAGATCACGCTGGGTATCATCAGCGTACATGTGAAAATTAACACTGTGCCTTTGGATGATGCACTTTTCTCGGGAAAGGTAAAGGCCCTGTGAGATGTCTTTAAAATTCTGAAGTGGCGAGACAGGACAGACATAGGCCTGGATATCTGCAGGGACAGAAAGATCTCTGGCTCAGCCAAAATGGCGCCAGATTCCTGATTGCAGAATCCTTACCCCCGAACCCAACAACCAAACATTTTTGCCAGGTGTTGGGGAGGGGAGCAGGGGCAGATTTGCAATTTGCAGGTGCAATTTGCACATCTGTGATTCATGGAGGCAGCTGCACATTGATAAGCGCAGCTGCCTTCAAACAGATCCATTTTTTGTTAATGGGATTTCAAAGAAACTACTCATGGGCTTTGGGCCTTTGAGGAAGAGGCCTAAAGCTGCTGGTGTTATTTGGAGAGGTAGGGTACTTTGTTGGAAGGATCCAGGAACCTCTTTGGAAGAGGTAAGGTGCCTTTCGGGAAAGATAAGAGTAATCATGAATGTACGTAAAAGACGGATGAAATGAATGGCAGTGTTAAGCTTTCAAAAAATTTAAATCTCCTGCCCTTTAAATTTAAAAAAAATCAGCCGGCCGTGTAAAAAAAAATCAGTGCTTGCAATTTCACTCTATCTGTTGACATAAGCTGAGGGTTATAGAAACATAGAAACTAGGAGCAGGAGTAGGCCATTCGGCCCTTCGAGCCTGCTCTGCCATTCATTCTGATCATGGCTGATCATCCAACTCAGTAGCCTGCTCCCACTTTCTCCCCATATCCTTTGATTCCTTTCGCCCCAAGAGCTATAACATTACATGAGCTACTTGACCGATTCCACAACCGATCATTATCACAGTGAGGCGCCTGTCAGTTCATAGTTTGACTGATAGCACAAAATGGTTATAAAGTCTTTGATGGGGGGCAATGAATAGAAATATTTATTTTTAAGGGATTAATTACTTAAATGAAATGTTTGCTTTTATAGAAATATAAGTAGTTGAATGAATTTAAATGCATTTGAATGGGTTTTTTCAATGAGAGTGTTTTTTTAAATAAAGGGCAGAATCTTCCATGCACGTGGCGTTGCGTGTGCTCAGCAGCATGAGTGGATAATGTGGCGAGAAGGCCAGAAATCAGTTTGCGGTGTCGTGAAACCAGTTTGCGATTGTCTGCTCAGCCTGCCAATGGCAGGCCTTTTTCCCTGCCATTGGGCATCGGAGGCTTTATTGTAATACATCTGCATTTCATTATACTCCAGACTCATCCTCCCCACACCCCTCTGGATTGTCCGTCCACACTGGGTGGATTCTCATGGACGTGGCTCTGCTGCAAAGCAGCCCATGGGAATTGGACAGTGACCATTGAGGGTCTGCTCACAACGGATGATGGTTGAGGGGGTGGGAGAGGAAGGTCCAGCTGAGTTTGGGCAAGGAGGATGTACCTGGGGTGGTTGGGAGAGGAAGGTCCATGATCAGCTAGGAGAGGAAGAGGTGCCAGGATGGGGTGAGGTTGGGAGGGGGGAATGAAGATGTTGGGGGGAGGTTTGGAGGAGGAGGGATAATGGAGGGAGGAGGGGGCAGCAGGGGAGAAGATAGCAACTGGGAAGGTAGGTGTAAAGGGGGAGTGGAAGGTGTAAGGGAAGGAGTTTGGAGGGGAGGATGAATGAGGAGAGGGCAGGGAGTCTGAGGGGAGGAAGAAGTGCAGAGAGGGGAGCAAGTAAGGCTGGAGGAACAAGTAAGGCAGGAGGAAAAAGTCAGGAGTGGGGAAGGACTAAGGATGGCAGAATAAATAAGGGTGTCTGAAGGAGTCAGGCAGGGGGAAGAACTAAGCAGGGGTGGAGTCTGGAGGGGAGGACCCCAAGGGCTATGGTGGGGAGGAGTTCCAAATAGGGAAGGAGTCTGGAGGGGCGAAGGGGTATCAAGGGCCTCTACTGCATCCAAAAGGTGCCCAATGGAGACATCACTGAGGCGGAGAGCTGCAGTTTTTTGCCTTTCGGGACCATCCTGTCTTGTGCAGACCAGTCCTGGGCTGAGAGGTGTGCGCGTGGTTGTACTTTAAATATGGCGCCTGGCCTGATGAAGTGGCAAAGCTATGGTGTGGCGGGTGAGTGAGAGCCCTCCCACTACTGTCCTTAGTGCAAATCTGCCCCAAGTCTGCAATAAACACTCAGAGCTTCGCTTTACCTCACCTTAGCATGGTTACTGAGGCCTGCACATGGCAGACACTGGGTGAGTTTGCATGGAGGGCGTAATGGAAAGGATGATTGATGGGTGGCATGAGTTGGCACTAAGTTGACATGGGGGTATGAGGGGGCCTTGAGGGATGTGTAGAGAGGCACAGGTTGGCATATGGAGTATTAAGGGCTATGGGAGGTGGGTAGAGGGGCATGAGTGGCATGAGTTGATATGGATGCAGCATAGGGAGTGGCTGGGGTTGTGAGGGGGTGAGGGGGAGGGAGGGGTGAGGGCTAAAGCACTGTTTTTTTTGCTTCATTCTTTTTCTTAGAAGTTCTGGGGCAGTGAGGATGGCCATTCACATAGCCTGTCTCTGTACCTGGCACCAGGGCAGCGAGACTGGCCATTCACACAGCCCGTCTCCGTCCCTGGCACCGGGGCAGAGAGACTGGCCACTCACATAGCCTGTCTGTGTACCTGGCAGCCCCTGTTGCTGCCTCCGAAATGTTTCTGGTGGGCAGCGGACCCAGCTTCTGTTAACACCCGCCCCCTCGGAAAGAAAATTAGAGCAGCTGGGGGGGCAGTGTCTCAGGAGTCGGGTTGGTGGGGTTTGGACTTTGCCTAACCCTGCGCTCCTGATTCAAGAGCAAAAATCCAGGCCATGGAGAACACGTAGGAGGTCAAAACCAGGGGTTATAAATGTAAGGCTATCACTAACAGGGAATTCAGGGGAAACTTCAATACCCCGAGAATGCTGTGAATGTGGAACTCGCTGCCAAGTGGAGTGGTTGAGGTGGTTGGCATCGCTAGAGTTGAAGGGAAGTTAGTTATGTCTTCTGGTTCCCATAAGTTCCATACAAACATACTTTAGATTCTTAGTGTATTTTTTACAGCTCTCCATGTGACTGGTAGACTGATTGACACATTGTTACTCGGCGCTTGACTGCAGTGCAGCAGTTAATGTGACACTCTGGATGCACATTCCCATGAAAATTAGTTCCTCCTTTATTCATTCATGGGATGAGGGCGTCGCTGGCTAAGTCAGCCTTTATTGCCCATCCCTAGTTGCCCTTGAGAAGGTGGTGGTGAGCTGCCTTCTTGAACCGCTGCAGTCCATGTGGTGTAGGTACACCCACAGTGCTGTTAGGGAGGGAGTTCCAGGATTTTGACCCCGCGACAGTGCAGAAACAGTGATAGATTTCCATATCAGGATGGTGAGTGACTTGGAGGGAAACTTCCAGGTGGTGGTGTTCCAATCTATCTGCTGCCCTTGTGCTTCTAGACGGTAGTGGTCATGGGTTTGGAAGGTGCTGTTGAAGGAGCCTTGGTGAACTCCTGCAGTGCATCTTGTAGATGGTACACACTGCTGCCACTGTGCATTGGTGGTGGAGGGAGTGAATGTTTTTGGATGTGGTGCCAATCAAGTGGGCTGCTTTGTCCTGGATGGTATCAAGCTTCTTGAGTGTTATGCGAGCTGCACTCATCCAGCAAGTGGAGAGTATTCCATCACACTCCTGACTTGTGCCTTGTAGATGGTGGACAGGCTTTGGGGAGTCAGGAGGTGAGTTACACATCACAGGATTCCCAGCCTCTGACCTGCTCTTGTAGCCACAGTATTTATATGGCTAGTTAAATTCAGTTTCTGGTCAATGGTAACCCCCAGGATGTTGATAGTAGGGATTTAATGATGGTAATGCTATTGAATGTCATGGGGCAATGGTTAGATTCTCTCATGTTGGAGATGGTCATTGCCTGGCACTTGTATGACATGAAAGTTATTTGCCACCTGTCAGCCCGAGCCTAGATATTGTCCAGGTCTTGCTGCATTTGGACATGGACTGCTTCAGTATCTGAGGAGCTGTGAATGGTGCTGAACACTGTGCAATCATCAGCGAACATCCCTACTTCTGACCTTATGATGGAAGGAAGGTCATTGATGAAGCAGCTGAAGATGGTTGGGCCGAGGACACTACCCTGAGGAACTCCTGCAGTGATGTCCTGGAGCTGAGATGACTGACCTCCAACAATCACAACCATCTTCCTTTGTGCTAGGTATGACTCCAACCAGCGGAGAGTTTTCCCCCTGATTCCCATTGACTCCAGTTTTGCTGAGGCTCCTTGATGCCACACTCTGTCAAATGCTGCCTTGATGTCAAGGGCGGTCACTCTCACCTCAGCTCGGGAGCTCAGCTCTTTTGTCCATATTTTAACCAAGGCTGTAATGAGCTCAGGAGCTGAGTGGCCCTGGTGGGCATCAGTGAGCAGGTTGTGGCTAAGCAAGTCCAGCTTGAAAGCACTGAATGTGACCCCTTCCATCATTTTACTGATGATCAAGAGTCGGCTGATTAGTCGGGTTGGATTCGTCCTGCTTTTTGTGTACAGGACATACCTGGGCAATTTTCCACATAGCCGGGTAGATGCCAGTGTTGTAGCTGTACTGGAACAGCTTGGCTAGGAACGCGGCAAGTTCTGGAGCACAAGTCTTCAGTACTATTGCCGGAATATTGTCAGGGCCCATAGCCTTTGCAGCATCCAGTGCCTTCAGCCGTTTCTTGATATCATGTGGAGTGAATCAAATTGGCTGAAGACTGGCATCTGTGATGCTGGGACCTCTGGAGGAGGCTGAGTTGGATTATCCACTCGACACTTCTGGCTGAAGATTGCAGCAAATGTTTCACACTTATCTTTTGCACTGATGTGCTGGGCTCCTCCATCATTGAGGATGGGGACGTTTGATGAATGATATAACAGTATAACATCCCTTTATCTTTAAAAATATATATAACACCTCACTATCAACATGTGTTCCAATCATTAACTTTTTATTCTAAGCTAAGGAAGACTAACTATCCATTTTTATAAATAAACCATACGCAAAATACTGCAGGTGCTGGAAATCCAGAATAAAATCAGAAAATGCTGGAAAAACTCAGCAGGTCTGGCAGCATCTGTGGAGAGAGAGAGAAGCAGTTAATACTCTGACTCCCTATGACTCTTCGTCATACAGACTCGAAACATGAACTCAGTTAATCTCTCCACAGATGCTGCCAGACCTGCCGAGTTTTTCCAGCAGTTTTGTTTTTATTATTGAACACTTTAAGGGTCTTTTATAGCTTGTTTTCTTTTCACAAAACGTTAATCACGGTGTCTCTTAGGCGGTAAGTATGATGTCGTGTCTCCATCCTGTTGATTTGCTATTCATTACTCTCAGTGATGAGAGTCGCGCTCTGCACAGGCGATGTTGTGCATGTTGCTCCTGGTGTTGTAGGAGTCCTGCTTGATGTCACTAAAACTGTGCCACTTGCTGGGTGACATTGTTGATGTTTCACCGCTTGTTGAAGGTACCGTCGAGGTTCTCTTACTGGTTAGTGATGTTGCTGCCGTTGTTCACGATCTTTTCTGCTTTTCCATCTCCGGTGTCGGTTGGATATAAATCCGATTCCTTCTGGTTTTCTCATTGGTTTCCCTCTCGATGCTGGATGGTCTTGGACTCGGCTCCACCAACAACCTTATCTGGTTCCAGGTTTTCACGACTGGATCCTGTACGTGTACGGTTTATCCTTTCTTTGTCTTTTCAGGCAAGGATTTAGCAAGTTTGTTGAAGTGTTGACCTCCTCCTACCTGTACATCAGTGAGTTATTGGCTTACTTCCTCCTTGGTCACTTGGAGGGAGTATCTTGCTTGGGTAGAGTTTTCTGATATTTTCTTCCATTCAACAGCTCTGCAGGTGATTTCATGTCAGCCTGGAGAGGTGTAGATCGGAGTAACAATAAGGCAGGGTTTGGGTCTTCCTTTGTCTCTTGGCATTTTGTGAGGTTCTGTTGACCGTCTGGACATGTCTTTCTATAAGCCCGTGTCCTCTTGGGTAATGTGGTGATAAGGTGATGATATTGAACCCAAACTGTTCAACAAATTCCTCAAATTCCCTGGAAGTGAAATGAGTTCCATTGTCACATATTATTCTTTCAGGAATCTTTTGCTGAGATGATTGTTGGAGCTCTCAAATCTTTCACCTTTCAGATAAAAAAGAACATTGAGTTGTAGTCTGTGACTCTGAGAAACCATTCTTAATGGTGTGTGAATAAATCACCTCCCACAGTACATCATGGTCTGGGTGGTACTTCAATATCTGTCACCTTCTCTGTGAGCTGTATATTTCTGTACTTCTGGCATACATTGCATGAAGACACCATTCTTTTGATGCTTTTGTAGATGCCTATCTAGTACACAGCTGATCTGGCTCTGAGCTTACGCTGCTCCATCCCCATGTGGCCTTCATATATCTTCTGGAGAAGTTCTTTCTGCATCGTTTTGGTTAGGATTATTCTGGATCCGTCTAGCAGAACACCATCTTCCAGTGAGATGCCACCTCTGATAGACCAGTGCTGTCATATTGCTGGCTATGTCTTATCAGGCCATCTCTGGATCTTTGCTGGTCTCTTCTCTAATTTGGCTCAGTTTTGGTGGTGTTACATTCACTAAGCAATGGATCTTTATAGCTAAATCTCCTATCTCATGTTTCCCCTGTGTTGACAATTGAGAGGGCATCTGCCAGCACCATTTCTCTTTTTGGCTTGTATTTCAGAGTGAAATCGTAACTCGGAAGCCTCAAGAGTAACCTCTGCAGTCTTTCACAGAGTTGTGACATTGAATATGTTCAGGACAGTTTCTTGAGCTTTAGATGAATCGAGTGTTATGGGAAACAGGCACGAAAGTGGAGCTGAGGCCAAGATCAGATCAGCCATGATCTTATTGAATGGCAGAGCAGGCCCGAGGGGCTGGATGTCCAACTCCTGCTTCTTAGGTTCTTTGGAATTTCTCGCAGTAATACACGGCTGCCAAAAGCTTTCTTTCTATGTTGGCAGATCTGTCTGAGCTGATATTAGAGCTTTGGATGTGAATGCAATTGACTTTCCCTCTTGTACCAGTGCTGCTTCCAGTCCCTTTGTAGAAGCATCTACTTGCAGAATGATCAGTTTCTTTCTGTTGTAGAATGACAGACTTGGCTCCTTCTTTGAGTTTGTTGAAACACCTCCCATGTGACTCTGACCACTGGTACTCAACATCTGCTCTCATTCACTTTTGCTGTGTGTTCTGACAAGTGAGGTATGAAAAATTCATGGACTGGATCAAACCAAACAAACTTCTCAACTCTCACTTGTCTCTTGGAGCCTCTGTCTGAGAGACAGCTGTGACTTTCTTGGGACTCGGCTTGACTCCGTCAGGTGGGTAAACCATTCCGAAGAAGTGGCATTCTGTCCCCTTCACAATGCATTTGTCTGTGTTTAGCTTGATCACAGCTTTCCTGGTTCTCTGCATGGCTTCATGTAGATGGTAGTCGTGTTCTTTTCCAACTATATCACAGATCTGGATACTATCTGCTATGCCGACTGCTCCTTTACATCCTTGGGATGTCTCATCTACTTTCTGCTGGAACACATTCTGTCTCACTTTAAGGTGAAAAGGTAGCTGCAGGAATTTGTACAGTCCAGAGGGTGTGTTGAGTGTTGTCAACAGTGAAGATTCCTCATCAAGCTTCTCGTTCCAGGAGCCTTTTCTGGCATCGTTTGCTGAAAACATTTGCCCCAGAAGGAGTAGGCTGGTGTGATCTCTTCCAGTGTTGGAGTGGGGTAGTGATCCCTCTTTATTGTTTGATTAAGATCTTTGGGATCCAGGTAAATTTTAGCCGTCCATTTGGCTTCTCACTCCCAACGATGGAATTTATCCAATCTGAATGCTCTGTGACTGGCAATCCCTTTCTTTTCTCTCTTGGAATCCTCTTTCAAACTTTCCTTTCAGTTCTTTCAATATTTTATGTGGGGGATGAATCACTGGTTTCTTTGTTGGATCAATAATGATGTGATACTATCAATCTTCAAAGCAGCCAGCCATCACATCAGGATGCTCTGGATACATCTGGACCAGATCTTTCTTACTTCTGATTGGAGGAGGCTTTTCAATAGGTGCACCACCTTCAGTCCTCGGTGACACCTCCTTCATCTCACGGTTTTTACTGAGATCAGCTGCAGCTCTTCACAACTGCTTAACCCCAGGATAGCAGAACCATCTGTTTCCATGATGTAGAACATACAGTTAGCATCTTCTCCTTTGTGTGTCCCTCAGATTTGGGTTGTCGGATCTCGGTTCCCCCGTATGCCGTTAGCATGATGTTGCTCGGTTCAGAACACCTTTCCTGGGGGAACCATTTTCCTTCAAAATTAGAGGGAGCATCTTCTGGTGTAGTCTAAGCGGGATGATGTTTCTCTGTGCTCTGGTATCAAACTACAGCTTCAGATTTATGGTTGTGGGATTATTTCTCACCCTCTTCCTGATCTGAATGGCTGTGTGAATTTATTTTCTCTGGGAATTGTTGTATTCAGCCATTTCAGGCAGTTGTATGGTCCCCATTCCTACCGTGTCCTCAACCTCGTCAGCATCTCATAGGCTATGGATGCTGTGGTTCCTTGTCCTTTTCATTCACCCTGTTGCTGCGTCTTGGGTATCTCATTTGCCATCTCCTTTCTCTGCCCATCTTTTCCCTGAACTTTGCACTCGTCAGGCATGCGTGGTCGGCAGGCTCAGGAGCAGACAGAAAACCATCCCCCTCACCACGATAAGCCCCTGACCACAATTTCACGCTGCCTGGGCTTAGTAACGGGCAGCCAGTGTGTAACACACCCTGAGAAAGGCTCAGCACTGCCGGTGAGGGCAGGAAGAGGGCGGCTGCTGACCTCACCCCGGGTGGGGGTGAACGCTTCCACTGGACTCCCTGAAGGCAGACAGGTACCTCGGGGAGCTGCACACCTCCAGATAATATAAGAAAGCACAAAAATGCAGCAATAAAATGTCCATGCGGCACAATCAAGCACCTGAAAGCAGACCACACAAGAAAAAAACAGCCCCCAGATATTCCTTTTTATTTTAAATCCTAACAGAGATTTCATCCCGCCCTCGGATGAGGTTTCATTAAAAATGTGAAGCCCGCCTGGTCGATTGGCCCGTCCACCAATTGTCAGGTTGGACAGGCCACGAGAAATCGCTTACAATTGGGCTGTTAATGGGCTCAATTGCCAGCGGGCGCTCTTCCGACTTTTGCATGCGCCAACTGAGCGGAATATTGCACGAGTGCGCGATAACATCAGAATGCTTGCCCCACATCATCTGGCACAAGTTTGCTCCCTCTCGGGTCAGGTGCAGCCCTGCCTGTGGAACATAATGTTCTGCCACCCCCCCCAGTGATTGGACTTTCCACAAGCTCTGGGGTTTGATCCATATGCAGGACATTTCCTTCGATCTGTGAACTCTGGAGGTCATCCACGGCTGTTGCACATCTTTCCCTCTGTCTGGCGCACGTTCTGTGGCTGCTGTTTCACTGCCCTTCTCTCGACTTAACTGAAGGCTAGCTGTTTGGGTATTCAGTGTCTCCATTTGTCCACTTGTGTCTACATGTGTTCTGTCACTGTTTACAGCCTGCTATATTGGGAGCTTGTGCCATCCAATCGAATATTTTTGAGCTTCAGGGTGTGCAGAGCTCAAAATGAGCTGATTTAGCAGCCTTTCATCTGTGGTCCTTGACTTTACATTTTCTGGCTGTATTTCTTCAGTCTTGTTAGGAAATTGTCAACAGGCTCACCTGGTTCCTGCTTCAGGCCTTGAAGTTCGTATCAGTGGCCCCAATGATTTGACTTTGGGCGGAATCATCCCTGATTTGTTACAAGTGCGATAGCGGGCTGGAAAAATAACATTTTAGCCACCGGGAGCAATGGTGGCTTTTCCCACTGCTTCGTCCCAGTCCCGCCTCATTAATCATGCATTCCCAGGAGACACGCTGTTTCAATGGTGGGCGGGCTCTCATTTGCCCGCCAGAGCATTACCTCACCACTTCATCACGCCGTGTGCCATATTTAAAGTGCAGCTGGACACACACCTCTCAGTGCTTTCAGTCCAGGACTGTTGCACAGTAGATATGGCCCCAAAAGGCAAGAAGACTGTAGCCCTCTGATTCAGTGACGTGTCCCTGGAACGCCTTTTGGATGCTATGGAGGCCCACTGTACCATCCTCTACCTGCGCTCTGGCTGCAGGAGGTCCAGCAATCTCACCACTCCAGCTTGGGAGGCAATGGTAGAGGTTGTCAGTGCCAATGCTGCACAGAAGAGGTCGGCCATCCAGTGCAGAAAGAGGATGAATGATCTCATCCATGCCCCCAGGGTAAGGCAACATCTCATCACTCTAAACTCACACACTCACAAACCCATCACACACTCACTGGCATCTCACTCACTGCCAGCTCAAGGGACATCACCACTCACACTCTCACACACACCCTCACATCTCCATCTGGCCTCATCTCCTCTGGAGACAACCTCCTCAGCCCTCACCCTCTTGAGGTCACTTGCACAGGTCAACACGTGCCCCCACACACACCCTGGGATACCCTCCTTCCCCAAGCAAGCCCCAGCCCTGCAGCCATTGAAAAGCCACCCCCGCCTTATGGCTGGTCTGGTGGGTAGAGACCTGTCCGTGAACCCCCCTAACAGTGATATGGTGCTGCCTGTGAAGACTGGCGCTGATGCCCATGAGTGCTGCCTGAAGCAAGGTAGGCAAACAAACCTCGAAGTCCCGAGTGAAGGGCAGCTCGACAGGTGCAGGTCACTTATGTACAGTTGTGAAACATATCAGCGTGTAATCACACTGACATGCCTGGATGCTCCAGCATGGGGGGGATGATTCTGGTGAGCTGGGATTAGAATAATATGCAGATGTATTACAGTGAAGACCCTGATGCCTGATGGTGGGAAATCCAGGCCTTTGCTGATGGGTGGAGCAGATGATCGCGAATTGGTTTCATGATGTTGTGAAACCAATTTTTGGCCTTCTCACCATATTGTCCACTCACACCATCAAACATGCCCAACGCCAATGGGCACAGAAATATCCACCTTTTGGCTGGGAGTGGTGTGCTGTATTTTTCAGAAATGTGGTCTGGGTTTCTGCTATCATCCTTGCTCATCTCTCAGCTATTAAACAAATTTAACCCTTTCTCTCCTGTGGGATGCAGTTGACATTTTCCTCTTTATTAGTGTCTTTTAAGAAGCTACTGAATATCAGCCTGTACTTCTGTTTAAACTTCTCAAATGCCTCTACGACATCATCAGCCTCCCAATTCCTCATGGGCTGGAGTTGTGTGTTCATTGCTGTGGCCATTTTGGTTTTGCATGGTTCACTCAATTTGTCTCTCTCTCTGGCACTAATTTGGGTTGATTTTTCTCAATCTAATTCAATATTAAATTCATTTAAAATGTTTGGGGTTTTACTCATGGACAACCGCTGCCACCATGTTATGTCTTCTGCTTCCATATATTTGAAATAAACACACTTTAGACTCAAAATGCTAGAAAATCATTGATTGTGTTTATTTCAGCTCTCCAAGTGGCTGGTGGACTGATGCATTGTTGCTCATCACCTGACTGCAGTGCAGCACTAAGTGTGGCTCCTGGATGTATATTCTCATAAAAATTATTATTTTTCATTTATTCATTCATAGGCTGGGCCAGAATTTATTGCCCAACCCTAATTGCCCTTGAGAAGGTGGTGGTGAGCTGCCTTCTTGAACCGCTGCAGTCCATGTGGTGTAGCACCCACAGTGCTGTTAGGGAGAGAGTTCCAGGATTTTGACCCAGCGACAGTGAAAGAACGGTGATATATTTCCAAGTCAGGATGGTGAGTAGCTTGGAGGGGAGCTTGCTATTTCTTTATGAATAATGTAACAATCTGGCACTAGATAAGGGCATGAGAGAGAAAGGAATAGATGAAGTTGTTGATGAAGAGTAGGAGGATGTTCCTGTGAAGCACACGTGCCTGTATAAACTAATGGTTTCTTTCTGTGCTGTAAGCACCACCGGGTAAATTTTCCCCAGATGGAATAGGCACTAAAGAGCCTCTCAGGTGACCAAGATGAGGTTTTAAGCTAAAACATTATTTAGTGCACTTTCTTATTCATTTGTCCATGGGATGCAGGCAGTGTTGGCGAGGCCAACATTTATTGCCCATCTCTAATTGCCCTTATTCAAGGGCATTTAAGAGTCAACCACATTGCTGGTGGGTGTGGAGTCACATATAGGCCCGACCAGGTAAGGCCATCCCTAAAGGACATTAATGAACCAGATGGGTTTTTACAACAATCGGCACTGCTTTCATGGTCACCATCAGACATTTAATACCAGATTTTTATTGAATTCAAATTTCACCATCTGCCATGGTGGGATTCGAACTCGATGTAAGACACCACCTTGGTAAAGGAGTTGAACTGGGGACAGCCACCCAGCGCTCAGTCAGGAGGCTGCGCAGCATGGCTGACCTATCTCTCCTCACAGCATCCAACAGATTGGGAGCAAATGAGTCCTTGCTCAGGATTGCGAGCACTAATTAAAGGTCTATCAGCTTCTATTGGCCACTGACTGAAGGAGCTTTGAAGATGGTGTTTGAAACACATCATGAGACTCCCTGAGATGCTCTGTCAACACTTCGCCAAACCCCCTGCCAACATTTATTCGAAATTCTCTGAGGATTTCACCATGAAAGAGTCTGTGCTGTGCTGCTGCCTGTTATAGGGGTCACCAGGAGAAAGGGAACGCTTGGTCATCGCCTTCTTGCTAGGGGCTGCCCTTGGTTTAGACAAGGAATTGAAGGAGGACATGAGACCAGGCAGAGCAGCAGCAGCTGCTGGAGGTTGGAGGGGCAGGGGGATGAGGTGGACTCCTACCCCCCCCACCTCCCACGGGTTCAGGACATTCCTCTTCCTCTGGACCTCCTCCACCAGGACCTCCAGCGCCGTGTCCGAGAACCCGTGCGCCCTCTGCCTCTGTCCCTGAGACCATCCTGCAATGTGCCGCTGTGTGCCAGTCAGCGGAAATGGGTGCGAGGTGCCCACATACCCTGCTCCGCATGCTTGTGTGCTAGACCTGCCGGACTCTCTGATTTAGCGAGGTTTAAAATATGGACATCAGCAACTGGAACCAAGACTGAGGGTTAAAAGCAGACTTCCAGACCCGTGGACCTGATGGCCACAGCAGCCAGTTGGTGCTTGTTTTAGCGGATGGAGCCCCCATTGTGAGGAGCTGTGCGGTAAGGGACAGGGTGCTCTGCTCGGGCCCCAGTGTAGTTTGTAAGGAGATTCTGTGGGGGTGGGAGGTACCGAGCTGTAAGAGCCACTGAGTCCCTTTCCTTTGCATTGAGAGAGTGGCAGTGGTCTGCCAGGGGAGCTGTATTCCCATGTACTGTCCGCTGCAGGTTTTACTGCCCTGTAACCTCTAGGCTGTTAAAGCATTAATATCCCTCAGGCTCCCTGGGGAACCTGTGGGCAGGAAGAGAGGAAGAAACAGGTTAGAACAACACAGCTGTGAGAGAGGACATCCGATGGTCTGAAGGTCTGACATCTTCTAAAGGTGCCGCTCCGGAGTAATTATCATCGCTTTCTCCATGGTGACCACCAAAGATGGAGGTAATCACAGAGTTCACTCAGCCACAGGTCACTTCAAGTTGGCCCCTGTTTCAGTCTCAGTCCATTTTCCTTTAATTACAGTATCTCCCTCCCTCTCTCTCTCTCTTTCTGTCTCTTTTTCTTTCTGTCTCTCACACTCTCTCCTCTCTCCACTTAGACTAATTTAGATCAAGGGGGATCCCACGATATTTCGCTACAGTTATAACCGCGCCTTTGTTCGCTGGCTGACCTCCCCCCCCACCCCCACCCCCCCTTCCAAATTTATTCCCGAATGCCTCTTGCCTTGGCCACTTCTGACCCACCCTGACAATGCGAGGTCTGGGTGTTGCCCCTTTCACACAGGCACCAGTGAGCCGGCACGCTCCAACGCAGGGAGCAGATGCGTCTGACCTTGACCTGGGTTGATTTGGCCTCACAGGGGCAGGCTGGTTTGCTGTGGGCATTAACCCTGACGCTCGTGCCCAATATTCCTGTGTCTGTACAAACCACTGACTTCAGTTTTCACACTTTACACATCTTACAACAACAACTTGTTGCATTTATATAACTCCCTTGAGATAGTAACACCATCCTATGGGGGGGTCAAACAAAAGTTGGCACCAAAACCCATCAAGGATGTGATGAGACCGATTACCAAAAAGCTTTGTCAAAGAGGTAGGTTTTAAGAAGCATCTGAGGAGGAGAGAGGGAGGCGTAGGGAGGTTTAGGGAGGGAATTCCAGAGTTTAAGGGTGCAGCGGCTGAAGCTACAGCCACTGAGTGTGCGGTGAAGGAAGCTGGGGGTGAGCGAGAGTCTGGAATGGGAGGAGTGCAGTGATCTCAGAGGGTAATGGGGCTGCAGTATGTTACTGAGGTAGGGGAGGTGGGTAAGAGGCCAGGGAGGGATTTGAAAAGAAAGATGAGAATTTTTAGATTGACGCGCTGCTGGAATGCCGGTGTAAATCAGCGAGCACCGGAGTGATAGCTTGAGTTTGAATGTTCCCTAGCTGATAAATAAACCCCACTCCAGGCAGATTGTCCACATTCCGGCAGTGAGGTACTTCACTCAGCACTCTTCCCTCTTTTCACAGCAGCCCCTGGTCTGATGACTCTGGGAACTCACCAAAGTTGCTTGTTTGTCTTGCATGAGCACACTGCGGGCAGGCTATTCAACCATGGGTTATGGGAAATTGCAGCCAAGGGTCATTGGATTGGGAGCCGGCTGATTCTTCCCCTCCCTAATGGAGGAGGATTCCTGGAACATGCTGATCCTAACCCTAATCCTAAACCTACCCCTAAACCTAACCCAAACCCTAACTCTAACCCGAACCCTAATTCTAGCCTGAGCCTTAACCCTAACCCTAGTCCTAACCCAACCATAGCCCTAACCCTAACCCTAACCCGAGCCCTATTCCAAGCCCTAACTCTAGTCCTAACGCTAGTCCTAACCCAAACCCTAGTCCTAACCCAAACCCAAGCCCCAACCCAAGTCCTAACCCTAGCCCCAACCTGAACCTTAGCCCTAGCCCCAGTGGAGAGCAGCTAATGTTGCAGAGACTGGGGGAAGGGGTTGGTTGAAACTGGCTAATCTGCTTGATTCAGCATCACACCTGGCATTGTATCAGGCCCCAAGCATTAGCTTAGGTTGTAGCTGTGGCTTAGTGAGTAGGTCCCTTGCTGAAAAGTTGTAACTCCAGGGCCTTGAAGTACCGAGTCTGGACTGACACTCCATTGTAGTGTTAAAGGAATGTTGCAGTTGTTGCCTTTTGGGTGAGATGTGGAACTGAGGCCCGGTCTGCTCTATCAGCTGGACATAAAGAGTCGCAAGGAAATTGCCCCCAGTGTCCCAACCAATAGTAATCCTGAAACTGGAATCTCTGAAGACACAGGGTGATCCGGTTATTTACACGTTGTTGTTTTTGGGAGCTTGCTGTGCACAATTTGGATTTTTAAAAATTCATTCACAGGATGTGGGTGTCGCTGGCTGGGCCCAGCATTTATTGCCCATCCCTAATTGCCCCTTGAGAAGGTGATGGGTGAGCTGCCTTCTTGAACCGCTGCAGTCCATGTGGTGTAGGTACACCCACAGTGCTGTTAGGGAGGGAGTTCCAGGATTTTGACCCAGCGACAGTGAAGGAACAGCCGATATATTTCCAAGTCAGGATGGTGAGTGACTTGGAGGGGAACCTCCAGGTGGTGGTGTCCCCATGTGTCTGCTGCCCTTGTCCTTCTAGATGGTAGTGGTCGTGGGTTTAGAAAGTGCTGCCACATTTCCTGTGACAGTGACTACACTTCACAAAACGCTTTGTTCCTGAGGTTGTGAAAGGTGCTATATAAATGCAAATCTCTATTTCAGCTCTAAGGTGGGCTTTATTCATGCTGAGTAAGGACAGAATTAAGCTCAGTGGTGATAAACAAGCAAAGTGGATTCAGCATCACAGGGACAGATAAATAGTGAGGCACTCGCCAAAGATGACACAGCTGCATGTTTTATCTGTTCAGTGTATTAACAGACTGTTACATTCACTTTTCAAAGCCTGGAGACCTTTTACAACCAGCGTGTTAATGTGTGAAAGGTCAGGTGGACAACACATGGTCCTCTCATTAGGTGATATGAAACATTGAGCGAGCTGCTCATTGAATGACCAGGTGGCACTGGGTACCCACATGCCAACACACTCAGACACAGGGGTGGTCAGACGTCGATTTGAGTGAAGTCTTGATGCCCAGGCTCGTGTGGCAGGAATCTTAACTGTATAAGGTCGGGGAAAGCGAATTAACTGCCCATTAGACGCTGACCCTGAACCTGGTTCCACTGAAGGGAAAGACAGGGAACATCACGCTGTAACAGGTGCCCAATTCCAGACTGAGAATTTCACACAACACCCGGCAAAGTAAAATTTACATTCCGCGTCAGATACGAGCACTGTCTGACTGCAGCCTGAAGCGAAACTCTAACCGCACGGCAAAAGTGAACGACCGAAGAGAAAGGCTTGCATCTCTTCCTTTTCTTTCCAGGCCTCAGAGATTCCCTCTGCACTTTCTAGCCAATAGCAACTGAAGTGTGTTCCCTGTTCTAACTCAGCAAACCCGCCAGCGAATTGACCTTCAGCGAAGAACTCGGCCAAGTTACTCGAGAGGGTGGTGGCGTAGTGGTCCTGTTGGTAACCTAGCGACGCAGCGACACAGGCCGGGGGTTTCTGCACCCACCCACTGCCGGAGTTTTCCGGTCCCGCTGCAAGTCAGCGGACTTCCAGCTGGGGGCACCGCCTCACCCACAGCGAGTCAGGTCTGCGAGGGGGCTGGAAAATCCCGGCCATAGGCTAATTCGCTGGGGGCATGGGTTCAAATGTCACTGTGAGAGCTGGTAGAATTTAAATTTAATTAATAAATCTGGAATTAAAAAGCTAGCCTAAGTAGTGGTGACCTTGACAAATATCATCAACTGTCGTACAAACCCATCTGGGTCATTAATGCCCCTTTTAGGGAAGGAAATCTGCCCTCCTTACCCGGTCTGGCCTACATGTGACTCCAGACCCACCGCAATGTGGCTGACTCTTAACTGCCCCCTGAAATGGCCCAGCAAGCCACTCAGTTTGAAGGTAGTTAAAAATGGGCATCAAATGCTGGCCTTGCCAGTGACACCCACATCCTATAAAAGAATGAAACGAACCAGTCAAACACAATTTTCCTTTAACAAATTTGTGCCTGCTTTCATTAATTATCCATACCTTTCCAAATTCCAATTAATTTTCCTCCGGATGAAAGTCTCTTAAAGGTCCCTCCGCATTGACTTTAGGTTTACTGGCCTGCAGTTCCTTGGCTTATTTCACTCCCCTTTCTGGACAGGGGTGTAACGTTGGCAATTCTCCAGTCCTCTGGCGCTACCCCCATCTCCAAAGAAGTTGGAAGACTGTGGCCAGAGATTCCGCAATTTCCTTCCGTAACCCATCCTGAATTGGACCTTTTACATCCACCTGAGAGGGCAGACAGGGCCTCGCTTTGCTATTGCATTCCAGATATGGTACTTCTGACAGTGCAGCACACCCTCAGTATTGCGCTGAGATTGTCAGCCTAGACCATGTAGCTGAGTTCCTCGAGAGGAATTTGAACCCACCAGCTCCTAACTCAGATGTAGGTGTGTCACCGCTAAACTTCAACCAGTGCAAAGCAAACAGAACCCGTCACAACGTATGGAAAGGTGATTACAGCGCAATGCAAAACATTAAAACAAATCGGACAATTATTTTTTTCCGAGGGGAAAAGAGTTGTGAATGTTAAATTTTCCAACCAGATTCAACCTCATTTGCCCAAACGTTACAATCGGGTCTGGCCTCAGGAAGGTTGGTGTCAGGGCTGACGCAGGCATCAGGATTTGATTGAGTGAGTCTGAACACAGGGTGGGGACCAAGAGCAGAACTGAAATGCAGGCTTCCAGAGTAATGGGAGTGAATTAAACGTTGCACTGACCATAAAAGATGAATAACCATTCTCCCATTCATGTGTATTCTGCAGATTTCCCAACCAATGCAGTCACTTCCTCTTCATTCATCATGTTGACAATTCTATGAGAAACGCTTCCCATTGTAGAAATGAATCAGAAAACTGTGTGTTCACTCCCATTGTGTAGAAACCCAAGGAGCCAAGCCTCTTTCTACTAACTCCCATTACACAGGAATTCTAATCTAACAGTCGGTGTTCTGACTGACCTGAAGTTGAGCTGTGAGCCCAATATTCTGTCCATCATCAAGCCTGTCTGTTTCCCATTATAGGGGTGGGCAGGAACATGGAGTTGAGGCCAAATCCTTTCTAAACCCCGCAACCACCACCATCTAGAAGGACAAGAGCAGCAGATACATGGGAACACTCACCATCCTGACTTGGAAATATATCACCGTTCCTTCACTGTCGCTGGGTCAAAATCCTGGAACTCCCTCCCTAACAGCACTGTGGGTGTACCTACTCCACAGGGACTGCAGCGGTTCAAGAAGGCAGCTCACCACCACATTCCCAAGGGCAATTAGGGATGGGCAATAAATGCTGGGCCCGGCCAGCGACACCCTCATCCCATAAAGAAACTGTAAAAGATCAGATCAGCCATGATCTTATCAAATGAGGGACTGAATGGCCTACTCCTGCTTCTAATTTATATGGAGATATGTACGTAAATCTGATGAAGTCAGGGGCGTAAATGGATATGGACCCAGGATAGGTGGATGGATCTAAGTTGCAAATCAACCAAGATCTCACTAAATGAAAGGTATAAATGAATGAGACCATCCATTCCTATAAAAACAAAAAAACTGCGGATGCTGGAAATCCAAAACAAAAACAGAATTACCTGGAAAAACTCAGCAGGTCTGGCAGCATCGGCGGAGAAGAAAAGAGTTGATGTTTCGAGTCCTCATGACCCTTCATGAGGACTTGGGAAATCTGCAGAATACACATGAATGGGAGAATGGTTATTCATCTTTTATGGTCAGTGCAACGTTTAATTCACTCCCATTACTCTGGAAGCCTGCATTTCAGTTCTGCTCTTGGTCCCCACCCTGTGTTCAGACTCACTCAATCACCTTTGAACTGCTTCTAATGCTATTCAACTCTTTTCTTCTCCGCCGATGCTGCCAGACCTGCTGAGTTTTTCCAGGTCATCCCGTTCCTATGTTCCTTGTATCTTACCCCCACTGAAACCCTCCCCAAAACCTTTGTCATCAAAAGAACCATTTCACCAACATGCTGTTTACCAAGTTCCTCAACTCCCGCTCACTCAGAGTTCCACCAGTGGCACTGTATTAACACACTCGCCTGGCACTCAGTCCTCGCTAACCTCCACCTACCCTCCACCCGTACCATGCAACCATTTCAACTCTCGCCCCCTGATTGACAGAGCTTTCTACGACCATGACTATTGCCCTCAAACTGTCTCCACTCCTACATCTCAGCTCACGCCCTTTACCCTTCCAAATCTGCTTGGCCGTGTAGCCATCACCAACATTCCTCCCTGTCTCTGCGCTGCTTGCAGAGCCCTCTTGTATCACAGCCCTACAGTTCGAGTTCCTCACCCTGGGCCGTTCAACCTTCCATATCTGCCACATTCCCACGCACTTTGCAGCCAATTACCTTTGAAGTGTCGTTTTTTGCTGCAAGATCCACAGAAGCCAATTTGCACACAGCAAGCTCCCACAAACTGCATTGTGATAATGACTAGATAATCTGTTTTTTATTTAGTGGTGTTGGTTGAGGAATAAATATTGGCCAGGCCACTGGGGAGAACTTTCCTGCTCTTCTTCAAAAATAGGACATAAGAACATATGGATTAGGAGCAGGAGTAGACCACTCAGCCCCTCAAGCCTGTTCTGCCATTCAATAAGATTATGGCTGATCAGACTGAAACTTAACCCCACAATCCTGCCTACTCCCGATAGCCTTTCACCCTCTTGTTAATCAAGAATCTATCTAGCTCTGCCTTAAAAACATTCAAAGACTCTGCTTCCACCACCTCTTCAGGAAGAGAGTTCCAAAGACTCACAGCCCCGAGAGAAAAGATTTCTCCTCAGCTCCGTCTTAAATGAGTGACCCCTTATTTTTAAATAGTGACCCTGAGGGCTAGATTCTCCCACCAGCCGAAACATCCTCTCTACATCCACCCTGTAAAGACCCCTCAGGATCTTAAAGGTTTCAATTAAGTCGCCTATCACTCTTCTAAATGCCAGTGGATACAAGACTAGCCTGTCCAGCCTTCCCTCATAAGACAACCCGCCCACTCCTGGTATTAGTCTAGTAAACCTTTGAACTGCTTCTAATGCTATGCAGTCAGTTACATTCACCAGCAACAGCAGGGAATGTCTCAGTTTAACATATTCAAGAGATGTTGCCTCCAACAGTGCAGCACTCCTTCAGTACTGCACTGGGAGTGTCAGTTTAAATGTTTATATTCAAGGGCTCTGGGACCTGTAACCTACTGGGTCAGAGGCAAGGAGCCTACCCAGTGAGCCACAGCTGATACATAAAGCTCCTATAAATGCTTACTTTCTCCACCACATCCAGGAAAAGAGTTAAGAGCATCAACCAAAGGCATGGTCAAAGGTTTGAGATGGGAAAAGAGGTTACATGCCAAATGCAACTTTGGAAGAGCATCTCAGATTGCAGAGTTGTAAGGAATAAATATACTGAACATATGAATTAGGAGCAGGAGTAGGCCGCTCAGCCCCTGGAGCCTGCTCTCAATTCAATAACATCATGACTGATCTGAGTGTAACCTCAACCCCACATTCACACCAACCCCCAATAACCTTTCACCCCCTTGTTAGGCAAGAATCTATCCAGAATTGTTGAGCCTTGCTGCACCGAGCGTTGATTTCAAATCCTCATCCTCATTTACGAATCCAGCCAAGGCCTCACTCCACTTTAGACCCAGGACCTGCTCAGATTCTTCAGCCATTTGAGGTCAGTCTACTGTGTTCCCGCATTCCACCATCACTGATCCTGAAAGGATGTTTCCCCTTGTGGGAGACACTAGAACTAGGGGACTAGGGGCTGACGAGTGCCTTAACAATATTCTGTGACCCAGCTTCCCCTGCTCTCTGGGAAAAAGAGTCCTGCAGGCTCACAACCCTCTGAGAGAAAACATTTCTTCTCATCTCTGTATTAAATGGGAGACCCCTAATTTTTAAACTTTTTTTTATTCATTCATGGGGTGTGGGTGTCGCTGGTTAGGCCAGCATTTGTTGCCCATCCCTACTTGCCCTTGAGAAGGTGGTGGTGAGCTGCCTTCTTGAGCCGCTGCAGTTCACATGGTGTAGGTACACCCACAGTGCTGTTAGGGAGGGAGTTCCAGGATTTTGACCCAGCGACAGTGAAGGAACGGCGATATATTTCCAAGTCAAGATGGTGAGTGACTTAGAGGGGAATTTGTAGGTGGTGGTGTTCCCATGTGTCTGCTGCCCTTATTCTTCTAGATGGTAGTGGATGCGGGTTTGGAAGGTGCTGTCTAAGGTGGCTTAGTGAGTTGCTACAGTGCATCTTGTACATAGTACACACTGCTGCTACTTGCTGCTACTTGCTGCTACTTGCTGCTACAGTGCATCTTGTACATAGTACACACTGCTGCTACTTGCTGCTACTTGCTGCATCTTGTACATAGTACACACTGCTGCTACTTGCTGCTACTTGCTGCTACTTGCTGCTACAGTGCATCTTGTACATAGTACACACTGCTGCTACTTGCTGCTACTTGCTGCATCTTGTACATAGTACACACTGCTGCTACTTGCTGCATCTTGTACATAGTACACACTGCTGCTACTTGCTGCTACTTGCTGCATCTTGTACATAGTACACACTGCTGCTACTTGCTGCTACTTGCTGCATCTTGTACATAGTACACACTGCTGCTACTTGCTGCTACTTGCTGCTACTTGCTGCTACAGTGCATCTTGTACATAGTACACACTGCTGCTACTTGCTGCTACTTGCTGCATCTTGTACATAGTACACACTGCTGCTACTTGCTGCTACTTGCTGCATCTTGTACATAGTATACACTGCTGCTACTTGCTGCTACTTGCTGCATCTTGTACATAGTACACACTGCTGCTACTTGCTGCTACTTGCTGCTACTTGCTGCTACTTGCTGCTACAGTGCATCTTGTACATAGTACACACTGCTGCTACTTGCTGCTACTTGCTGCATCTTGTACATAGTACACACTGCTGCTACTTGCTGCTACTTGCTGCTACAGTGCATCTTGTACATAGTACACACTGCTGCTACTTGCTGCTACTTGCTGCATCTTGTACATAGTACACACTGCTGCTACTTGCTGCTACCTGCTGCATCTTGTACATAGTACACACTGCTGCTACTTGCTGCTACTTGCTGCATCTTGTACATAGTACACACTGCTGCTACTTGCTGCTACTTGCTGCATCTTGTACATAGTACACACTGCTGCTACTTGCTGCTACTTGCTGCATCTTGTACACAGTACACACTGCTGCTACTTGCTGCTACTTGCTGCTACAGTGCATCTTGTACATAGTACACACTGCTGCTACTTGCTGCTACTTGCTGCTACAGTGCATCTTGTACATAGTACACACTGCTGCTACTTGCTGCTACTTGCTGCATCTTGTACATAGTACACACTGCTGCTACTTGCTGCTACTTGCTGCATCTTGTACATAGTACACACTGCTGCTACTTGCTGCTACTTGCTGCTACTTGCTGCATCTTGTACATAGTACACACTGCTGCTACTGTGCATCAGTGGTGGAGGGAGTGGATGTTGAAGATTGTGGATGTGGTGCCAATCAAGTGAACTGCTTTGTCCTGAATGGTGTTGAGCTTCTTGAGAGTTGTGGGAGCTGCACTCAGCCAGGCAAGGGGAGAGTATTCCATCATACTCCTGACTTGTGACTTGTAGATGGTGGACAGGCTTTGGGGAGTCAGGAGGTGAGTTACTCATCACATGATTCCTAACCTCTGACCTGCTCTTGTAGCCACAACATTTATTTGATTAGTCCAGTTCAGTTTCTCGTCAATAGTAACCCCCAGGATGTTGATAGTCGGGGATTCAGTGATAGTAATGCCATTGAATGTCAAGGGGCAATGGTTAGATTCTCTCTTGTTGGAGATGGTCATTGCCTGACACTTGTGTGGCACAAATGTTACTTGCCACTCGTCAGCCCCTAGTCCCCTAGTTCTAGTGTCTCCCACAAGGGGAAACATCCTTTCAGGATCAGTGATGGTGGAATGCGGGAACACAGTAGACTGACCTCAAATGGCTGGAGAATCTGAGCAGGTCCTGGGTCTAAAGCGGAGTGAGGCCTTGGCTGGATTCTTAAATGAGGATGAGGATTTGAAATCAACGCTCGGTGCAGCAAGGCTGACAAATTCTGGTGTGTGCGGCTTTGAGCTGCATTCGGAGTGGACAGTGGGCCAGCGGTGCAGTCTGCAACATACCTTAAAAAATAAACAGCAGAGTGTTTCACTCCAGCACACTTGAGGAGAAGCAACTTGTAAAATGCAATTGATGCTTTTCTCTCTGTCGTTCAGCTTTAAATGAACAGATTCCAGGCGACCACTATAAAACACACTCCCAAAGTCAGACACAGGCCTGTTACATCCATTAACTCAAGCTCCCCGACAGCTGGCTGACAGTCAGATATATCGGTCCATGAAAACGATTCCCCTGTAAGATGGTGAAGAAACGTTATCCATTTTCACTGACTGATGGAGTGCATAGTGGCCGTCAGGGTCAAAACTGTCATCGCCTGGTGAGAAAGCGATTTGTATCCTTTGCAGGGCACTGACTCTCTTACTGTTATTGCCCTGACCTCCACATTAACTCCACTCCATGACCGCCCAGCATTTCTCAACAGTATTGGCTGGGATTGGGTTGACTGGGCTGTTGTGTGTCAATTAATAGGCCAGGAATAGTCACAGATCAATGTTGAGTGGGTCCCTCAGGGTTCACTGTCATTTCTATTGGGCCTTACATGTTTCAGCCAGTAATGGTGATTAATTATTGTTTTTGCATCCAACACGTACAACAACAACTTTTATTTATGTAGCACCTTTAACATGGTCAAATAGCCCAAAGGGCTTCAAATGAGCGTTAGCCAATTCTGAGGGGTCTTTGACAGGGTGGATGCTGAGGGGATGGTTCCCTCCGTGGGGGAATCTAGAATTAGGGGGCACAGTTTCAAAATAAGGGGTCTCCCATTTATGACGGAGATAAGGAGGAATTGCTTCTCTCAGAGGTTGGTTAGAGTTTGGAATTCTCTTCCCCAGCGAGCAGTGAAGGCTGGGTCATTGAATATATTCAAGGCTGAGTCAGACAGATTTTTGATCGACAAGGGGATCGAGGGTTATGGAGGAGTGCAGACAGGAAAGTAGAGTTGAGACCACAATCAGATCAACCACAATCTTATTGAATGGCAGAGCAGGCTCGAGGGGTCTTCTCTTGCTCTTATTTCTTATCAGCTTGTGACACTGAGCCACATTCTAGGACAAGCTTAGTCAAAGGGGTAGATTTTAAAGAAAGTCTTAAAGGAAGTGAGTGAGGTAGAAACGTGGTGAGGATTAGGCTGAACAATTCCAGAGCTAGAAGGTTGAGCACAGTTACCATTGGTGCAGGGTCCACAGGGTCGAATCTCAAGATAAAGGGGGGGTAAAATGTACCCACTGTTGCCCTCGTCCTGTTGTACACAGAGGCATAAAGCTGTGCAGGGGCCCTCAGTGCTCAGTAAGCAAGAGTCACTCCGTGCTGATATTTGCTCTCTCCCCAGTGTTGTGAAGGATGGATCTGGTCATGTCACCAAGCAGTTGGCCAGCAGTTGGATCGTGCTGTGCCACCTGGCCCTCATGGAAAAGTCTGCACAGAAAGAAACCTTTGACCATGAGTCCATCGGGTGGTGGTCCACATACAATATCCTCAAGATCCAGTGGGAAAAGGAGATGGTGGATTATGTGGGATGGTTCCCTGAGCAGGCTGCCAAAGTCCTTTGGCAGAATGCCTCATCGCCAGAACTTTCCAACAAGCATCAAGACATAGCTTGGCTGGTGGCGAGAGGGGTCCCCCCTGTCAGACCCATCCCGCATGCCCAGGATCTCACCCCCTCCACACGCTACCCTTGAGGTGGCTGCAGTGGGGAAGAGACCGTTGTTCACCTCCTTGTGGATTGTGCCTTTGCAAAGAAGGTCTGGAGAGAGATGCAGTGGTTTCTGTCAAGGTTCATCCCGAGCAGTTCTGTGACGCAGGACTCTGTGCTCTACGGGCTGTTCCCAGGGACACACACCAAGACAAACATCAACTGCAGCTGGAAGAGCATCAACTCGGTGAAAGATGCTCTTTGGTCTGGAAGAAATCTGTTAGTCTTCCAGCGCAAAGATCTGCCCACAACCGAGTGGAACATTCCAAGGTCCAGGACTACATGCTGACGGACACACTAAAGCTTGGAGCAGCCACTGCATAGACTCAATGGGGAAAGGTCACTGTCTAAGCTCCTCCCTCCATAACACACTGAGGGCTGAGAATCTTGAAAACTCCTCAGGTTGTATGTTTGCCATGAGTCAAATCTTGTAAATATAAATTGTAATTGGAAGTGTAGTGAGGCATCTCAGAATGCCACATCCTGTACTGAGGGTCATTCATGTAAAGTCAGCTTTCAACAGCCATGTAATGTACATTTATAAATTTTATGAATGAAATATATTTTTGGAAAAAAGAAAAGTGGTGGAGTGATGGAAATTGGGGTTGTTGAAGAGGCCATCATTGGAGGAGCAGAGAGATCTCAGGGGGCTGTGACGCTGCAGGAGGTGACAGAGACAGGAAGGAGTGAAGCGGTGCAAGAATTTGAACAGAAGCACAAGAATTTTAAAGTCAAAGTGTTGCCAGGCTCAGAGTCAATGTAGTTCATCAGGCATTGAGTTGATTGGTGAATGGGTTAAAAGACGGACAGCAGAGGGTGTTCAGTGGGAACGCCATCAGGGAAGGGTTGAAATGAAGACTTGGGTGAACCAAAATGTTCTTAACTTAGTGTTAGCAAAACCCAAGCAGCCACTTTGGGCTCTGGCCAGCACTTGTGCCCTCTGGCCTCAACTACATCACCCCAACCAGACTACCACCTCGGGTACAGTGATCCAAGCTCAGCTTCCTCCTCAAGATCTGTTCAATTATCAACACTGCCCCACCTCTCCCACAGTGCCATAGTCCATGCCTTTTCTTATCTTCCAAGGCGTTCTCCTGGTTGACCTGCCTACCTCCAGCCTACCACAAGCTGCAACTCCTTCAGAACGCCATCTGCCTCTTCACCCACACAAAGACCAACACTCCCACTGACCCACTCCATCCCATGGCCCCAGTTCAGCCTTTCCAAACTCCACTGGCCCCTTTTGCCCCAGGAACTGTCATCTCCTCCAGTCAGTCTGTGGCCTCACCCCATCCTTTCCTGGACACTTGCCTGAGTCCTAGGGAGCATGTAGACACCTTACGCTGCTGAGCCGTGTACTGAGAGGGTGCTGCGCCAATGTTAAACTAAAGCCCTATCTGCCCTTCTGTGTGTCTGTTTCACAGTTCTCTCAGGGAATCTGGGTTGCTATGGCAACAGGAGCTATGGATAGTAACGGTAGAAATGCGAATGTTTCTCAAAACATTCCTGGTCACATCTCTCACTGGGAATCTCTCCCATTCTCATACACGTGCGTCGGAAGGATTTTCAGGCTGATACTCAACCGGTTTGGCCACATTATGAATGCACATTCCTTGGCCATCAAGTCTTGGAGTGGGACTCGGGCCTGGAGATTCCTGAGGCCGGGACCCTGCTCGCTGTGCCACAAGACCTCCATGTCTGCCCTCGTATTAGTTTGACGGCGGTCAGGCGAGTTCTCTCGGCCCATGATATCCCCCAACCATCACCTGAAAGAAAACAGTCTAACTGGGCTTTACCACATTCCTGTTCGTGGGATCTTACTGTGCACAAAATGGCTGCCACATTTCCTACATTGCAACAGTGGCTACACTTCAAAGAAACTGCACTGGGCTTCAGGGAGCCCCAAGATCGTGAAAGGCACGGTTTGAATGCACATTTCTTTCCCCTTCCACCCGTCAAAAATTTAAATCAGGTCTTTAAAGTGTCATATAATTAAACAGATGGGTGAGAAAATTCAACTGGAGGTGCAAAGTTCAAGGGAAGCCAGGTTAATAAAGTTACGCTGTCGGCAGCAATTATATCCACCAGTCGATGGCCAGAGGAGGTGAATATAAGATCATGAAGCAAAGTCAAAATGAAGGGTGAGATGAAGAGAAACTTTTCACTGCTGTCTTATCCAGAGTTGGACCAATGATTAATCTGTCAGGAACAGAGGTGCAAACAAAATCTGAAGTCTTTCTTTTTTTTAAAAGGATAGCGGAGGATTATCAGGAAGCAGAGGGTTTAAGTGAGTGGCGCAAAGTAGGCGTCTCTTTCAGAGAGCCAGCACAGGGGTGATGGGCAGAATGGCCCTCACTGTTATTGGACTGAGCTCCTCTCTATTCTTAGCAAGGAAGTAGAGGAAATGGAAGCCTGGGTTCAGTAACACTGAACAGCCTTTGCGTTGAGGGTAAAGTGTCGTCTCCTAAATATGGTTCGGAGTGTTTGGGGGAGGTGTGTATGTGTTGAGGTGGGGGGTGGGGCAGGAGTGTGGGGGGGGTGGGGAGCAATGAAATGGACACCTAAAGAATGAACACATGTAGAACATACAGACTCTTGTACCATCATTATTCCCCAGGGGCTCAAGTCTGGCTTCCTAATATTTCCTGTTAGAATTTCCTCTGGTTGGAGATTCACAGAGCTCAAGCCATGAGTTCCAGCCCCTTTAGCTTTGCCTTCCCACACTGCAAAGTGCATGATCAGCATTGGGTGACCTTTGGCCTGGCTTTGAGGTGACCAGTCAGCCTGTCACAGCTGGACACCAGGTTGTCACTGCTAGATCCATCAGATTTCCAGCTTGTTTTCTAATCATTCACCAGGCCCCAACTTAATAATATTCTGATAGGCTGCCTGGCAAGTGTGGGAAAATTCGGGAACACGTCGTTAACCCTCTGAGTGCCAGTTACCTCAAGGAGCGAGTGCAAAGCCAGGAATCTCTAATGCAGCGACAAGGGCCACAGTGAAGTGGCCATTTGCATTGTTTTGCGACCTCTGCCACCTGGAAGGATAAGGGCGGTGGATGCCTGGGAACAGTACCACCTCCAAGCCGCACACCCTTCATTTCCTTCATTCTCGCTGTGGCAAAGCCTTGGAAGGCCTGACCTGCCCACCCGCATTGTGGGAGCACCTTCACCACTTGGACTTCAGCGGTTCAAGAAGGCAGTTCACCAACACCAACTGAAGGGCAAATAGGCATGGGCACTAAATTCTGGCCTTGCCAGCGACACCCATACCCCAAGGATGAATAAAAAGGGCATGTGTCCGGTTCCTGATCACTATCCAGTGACCCTTGATGCTGGAATAGTGCAGGTGCATGGGTATTGGGTTAGAGCAGGACTGGGCTCCGTTGCGATGCCCCTCAAAGTCAAAGAGTCTGCCAACATTGATTGTTCAGACTCATAGGTGATGAATGGTTACTGAGGTGAGGTGGTCACAGGATCAATTAAGCCTAAGGAACTTTGTTGTATTTGAGTTAGTCAGGAGGGCAGGAATACAGGGAACAAGCTCAAGGTTTTCTCATTGCCTGTGTCAGTTTTTTTTTTAAAGTTCAATGGAATAAAAGCCAAGTTTCTGAAACCTGCCCTCATAATTTAACCCTTTTAGTCCTCAGAAGGTCATAAGGTCATTAGAACTGGGGGGAGGAGTAGGCCATTTAGCCCCTTAGGCCTGCTCCACCATTCAATAAGATCGTGGCTGACCTGATTGTGGTCTCAGCTCCACTTTCCTGCCTGTCCCCCCCTAACTCTTGGCTCACTTGGTAATCAAAAACCTAACACATGATCCAGCCTCCACTGCTCGCTGGGGAAGAGAATTCCAAACAACCCTCTGAGAGATGAAATTCCTCCTCAACTCCAACTCAAATCGGAAACCTCTCATTTTAAAACTGTGCCCCCTGGTTCTAGGTTCCCCTGGAATGAGAAACAGTCCCTTGGCATCTACCCTATCAAGACCCCCTCAGGATCTTGTAAGTTTCAATAAGGTCACCTCTCATTCTTCTAAACTCCAATGAGTATAGGCCCAACCTGCTCAACCTTTCCCCATAAGACAAACACTTTCATTCCACGAATCAAGTAATGAATCTTCTCTGAACTGCTTCCAATGAAAGTATGCCCCTCCTTAAGTAAGGAGGTCAAAACTCCAGGTGCATTTCGCCAGTGCCTTGTATAGCTGTGGCAAGACTTCCCTACTGTCATACTCTACTCCCCTAGTAATAAAGGCTAATATTCCATTTGCCTTCCTAATGACTTGCTGTACCTGAGTGATAACTTCTTGTGATTCATGTACCAGATCCCTCTGCCCTGGTATCATTCTGGACCTAGTCCAGGGCTAATATATCCTCCTAGAGATGTGGTGCTCAGAACTGAATGCAGTCTACCAGAAACAGTCTAACCAGAGCTTCCTATAATTGTAGCCTAGCTTTCACTGCTCTGTATTTCAGAACCTTTGAAGTAAAGGCAAAAGTTCCATTCAGTTTTTTATTTAATTTGTCACTAGTTTTTAGTGAGTTCTGTATTTGATTTCCAAAATCTCTCCTCTTGCTCACAGCCTCTAGTTTCTCGCCTGTTAGGGAATGTTCTGACCCACCATGTCTTGGGCTCCTCTGACTCATTGGTGGGAGCATTCCCACTGAGATCACCTCCTCCACAATGTAGCATTAGCCGCTCAAGTTTAGTGTTCACTTATAGTTCCAAGTTGGCTTAATGCCAAGGATTGCCCGCCTTGCACCACTCTCAGGTCTGACTTAGAGGATTACCACATTCAAGCCCCCATTCCACATGGTGCAGGCTGACACTCCCAGTACTGAGGGAGTGCTGCAATGGTGGAGGAGCCCACTTTCAGATAAAGTTTTAAATTAAGTCTACATCTGCCCTTTTAGGCAGACACGAAAGATTTGGAAGGAGAGCAGGACAGTTATCCCCCGGTGCCCTGGCTAATGTTTATCCCTCAACCACGGAACCCAATTATCCGATCGTTATCACATTGCTGTCACTGGGATCTTGCTGTACGCTAATTGACCACCGCGTTTTTCTACCTTGCAAACCGTGATAGTGCTTCAAAGGTACTTCACTGTCTGTAAAGCGCTTTGGGATGTCCTGAGGTTGTGGAAGGCGCTACAGCAATGCAACTTTCCCTTCTTTCTATTCTGGCGTTCACGCTGGGGTTTTAGTCGGGCACAGCACCCTGATGCCAGTCCCGCACATGGTCTTCAAAGCCCGTCTTACTGCTGCAAGAATGTGGCATCGAAGGCAGGGGTTTTCCATGGGGCGGAGAATGCAGTCAAAGGGCTGACACATCAGCCAAGTTTAAGAGCGACATGGGAACAGGCTGCAATCAATAAGGGTGGCTCCAAAATGCTCCTAGATATTACCTTGAAAATACAATCGAGAAACAGGACGTTCAATCAAATTGGTCCATGTTATTGTTTCTGTTCTACATAATCCTCCTCCTGCCCTATTTCATCTAACCCGTTTAACGTACCCTTCAATTCCTTTCCCCCTCATGATTTATCTAGCTTTCCTTTAAATTTTAGGGGCAGGTGGTGGTGTCATGGTAATTCCACTGGGCTAGTAACTGAGAGGGTCAGGGCGATGCTGTCAGGGCATGGAATCAAATCACTGCCCTTTAGGGAGGGAAATCTGCCCTCCTTACCTGGTCTGGTCTACATGTGACTCCAGACCCACAGCAATGTAGTTGACTAATAACTGCCCTTTGAAACAGCTTAGTGAGCCACTCACATCAAGGGCAATTAGGGATGGGCAATAAATGCCCACCTTGCCAGCGACACCTACATTCCATGAATGAATAAAATAAAATTCACCTTGTGGTAGCATTTTTTTTTCATTCACGGGATGTGGGCATCATTGGCTGGGCCCAGCATTTATTGCCCATCCCTAGTTGCCCTTGAGAAGGTGGTGGTGAGCTGCCTTCTTGAACCGCTGCAGTCCATGTGCTGTAGGTACACCCACAGTGCTGTTAGGGAGGGAGTTCCAGGATTTTGACCCAGTGACAGTGAAGGAACAGCAATATATTTCCAATTCAGGATGGTGAGTCGTTTAGAGGGAAACTTCCAGGTGGTGTTGTTCCCATCTACCTGCTGCCCTTGTCCTTCTAGATGGTAGTGGTCGTGGGTTTGGAAGGTGTTGTCAAAGAAGCCTTGGTGAATCCCTGCAGTGCATCTTGTAGATGGTGCACAATGCTGCTGCTATGTGTCGGTGGTGGAGGGAGTGAATGTTTGTGGATGGGGTGCCAATCAAGTGGGCTGCTTTGTCCTGGACAGTGTCAAGCTTCTTGAGTGTTGAGGGTGCTGCATTCATCCAGGCAAGTGAAGAGTATTCCATCACACTTCTGACTTGTGCCTTGTAGATGGTGGATAGGCTTTGGGGAGTCAGGAGGTGAGTTACTTGTCACATGATTCCTAGCCTCTGTCCTGCTCTTGTATCCACAATATTTATATGGATAGTCCAGTTCAGTTTCTGGTCAATGGTAACCTCCCAGTTTGTTGACAGTGGGGGATTCAGTGATGATAATGCCATTGAATGTCAAGGGGTGATGGTTGGATTCTCTCTTGTGTGAGATGGTCATTGCCTGACACTTGTGTTGTGTGACTGTTACTTGCTATTTGTCAGCCCAAGCCTGGATATTGTCCAGGTCTTGCTGCATTTGGACATGGACTGCTTCAGTATCTGAGGAGTTGTGAATGATGCTGAACAATGTGCAATCATCAGCGAACATCCCCACTTCTGACCTTATGATGGAAGGAAGGTCATCGATGAAGCAGCTGAAGATGGTTGGGCCGAGGACACTACCCTGAGGAACTCCTGCAGTGATGTCCTGGAGCTGAGATGACTGACCTCCAACAACCACAACCATCTTCCTTTGTGCTAAGTAAGACTCTAACCAGTGGACAGTTATTCACCCGATTCCCATTGACTCCAGTTTTGCTGAGGCTCCTTGATGCCACACTCTGTCAAATGCTGCCTTGATGTCAAGGGCAGTCACTCTCACCTCAGCTCGGGAGCTCAGCTCTTTTGTCCATGTTTGAACCAAGGCTGTAATGAGGTCAGGAGCTGAGTGGCCCTGGCAGAACCCAAACTGGGAGTCAGTGAGCAGGTTATTGCTAAGCAAGTGCTGCTTGATAGCACTGTTGATGCCCCCTTCCATCAGTTTACTGATGATCGAGAGTAGACTGGTAGGGCGGTAATTGGCTGGGTTGGATTTGTCCTGCGTTTTGTGGTACAGGACATACCTGGGCAATTTTCCACATAGCCGGGTAGATGCCAGTGTTGTAGCTGCACTGGAACAGCTTGGCTAGGAACGCGGCAAATTCTGGAGCACAAGTCTTCAGTACTATTGTTGGAATATTGTTAGGGCCCATGGCCTTTGCAGTATCCAGTGCCTTCAGCCATTTCTTGATATCACATGGGGTGAATTGAATTGGCTGAAGACTGGCATTGGTGATGCTGGGACCTCTGGAGGAGGATAATTCACCTTCATGATGTTCCATATTCTCACCATTCTCTAGGTGCAAAAGTTTCTCCTGCTGTTCTTTATTAGTTTTTTAAGTGCCTATGATTTATTTTTGGCCACCTGGTTTTGGTCTCACCGACAAGAGGAAAAGCCTTCTCTACACCCGCCTTAATCGACCCCTTTCATAATCGTCTCTCAGGTCAGCCCTCCATTTTCTCTCTTCTTGCAGTTGGTTCGATCTTTCCTGATGGTCTTAATCTCTCAGTTCTATGTGTTTTCCAAAGATTTTTTAAGTCAATGTGCGAAATGATGTTATGTACTAGGGAGCGAGCTCTTACTCAGTGTGGGGTGGCCATATGGAGGTTATGAGATGGCAGCTGTGAAGCTGGGGTTGGCTGAAATGGGGCCGTGGTATATATACCTCAGTCCCCTGGGCTGGCGTGAGATGGTGGAGCTCAGGCAGAGGAAATAGAAAGCAGTTGTAGGCAGCTTGGACAAAGATTGCTTTTTGTTTTTGGCTCCTCTCTGATGTGTATTTTCAAGGGTAGAGTGAAGAATTGAGCAAGAATGCTGTGAGGCTGCGAGCGAGGGCAGGATGGCACAGATGGTACAATGTGTGCGCGCCAACCCTCACCAGCAGCTGTTTCCCTTAGGCCGGAAATCCAGGTCCAGAAATAGGTCACTCCAAAGTGCGAGAAGTGCCTACCCAAAGCCCCAGCTACAAATCATTTAACCCTCCAAGGCCTGCATTTCAGCTGAGAAATAAAGACGTGCATTTATATAGCCACCTTCATGACATCCCAAAACACTTCACAGCCAGTGGAGGGCTTTTTTCACCACGTGGAAATGTAGGAGATGCAGCAGCCAACCTGCGCACAGCAAGCTCCCACAAACAGCACTGAGAAAATGACCGGATCATCTGTTTCAGTGATGTCGATTGAGGGATAAATTTTGTCCGGGACACCGGCGAGAACTCCCCTGCTCTCCTTTGAAATAGTGACGTACAACCTGTTGCATCCACCGGCGGGGTAGACAGCTAGGTTTAACATTCAGAGATGGCATCTCGGACAGCGCAGCACTCCAGCCTGGAACATGTGCTGAAGTCTCTTGGAGTGGGTCTTGAATCCACAGTTGCCTGGTATAATAGGAGGAAGTTACCCACTATACCACAGCCAATACCTTAGCCTGACCCTCTGTTTGGTCCATTCTGGTCCCGTTCTCTCACCCTATGCAACCCTTGCAGGAAGAACGGGACCAGAATGGACCAAACAGAGGGTCAGGTTAAGGTATTGACTGGGTGACACTGTCTCAGTAAACATCTCTATATCATTCACTGCCTGGATCGAGGGGAGGGGACCTCCTGTCCACATTCCTCCTCCTTCACATACCAGGCCCTAAGAGGGCATTGACAGCCATGGACTCCCAGTGGATTGGTCCAGGATTATGCTGGGTAAAGTACAGCAGTGGTTTTCCTTTGTCTTCTGCAGCGTGGCTGAACAGGAAACTCTCCCACTCTTGCCACCTGCCATATCGGAAGGATTTACAGGCTGACGATCAACCACATTTTGAACACACCTTCCTTGGCCATCAAGTCCTGAGATGGATTTCAACCTGGAGCTATCTGGCTCGGAGGTAGGGACACTACCCACTGAGCCACAAGGCCTTCTGTCCAGGGTCCTCCATGAACAATGGTCACTTGGTTGCAGACCAGACAAGCTCTGCTGAAAACCCCCACATGTGGCACCTCCTTCAGGAGAGGAAACGGACCCAACAGGAGGTGGGGTCAGAATTGTGGGGGCAACACGCTGCCCCTTGACCAACATGAGGAAACGAGTCAGGTTGGCAGGTTTTACTCTCAGCTGGCTGCAAACTCACTGCATTATCGACTTAAACATCAGTCTCACTGTTAAAGAAAACCCACATTCTCCCTCTCTCTCTAGTTCAGGTCGCCAGCTGTGATGAAATGTATTCCTGGAGGATCCATCGCCTGACTTGCCAACACATCCATCCTTGTGATGTACGACCTTCCTACGCCAATTGGAAAGCAAAACGACTCATTACCCAATTGGATGATGCTGGGCTCTCAGCCAAACAGCCTATTTTTTTTCCCATTCTCTATATTTTATATCTGGGAAAGAGAAACGTCCAAACAAAATGAGGGGGAAAAAAAAATCTTTTTAATGTCCTGATGATTTTTCTCCAGGGTTGCACACAACAGTGTCCTGGAGATTGATCTTCGGTTCCTGGAGGCTCCAGGCCAGTCCTGGAGGGTTGGCAACCCTGTCTCGAGTCTGATTGCTCAGCTAATTCTCTCTCTCTCTCTTTCTCTCTCTCTCTCTCTTCTGTTTACTCACCTTGTGGCACTAATCCCCCACCCCCACCTCGATTACCCCATGCACCCAAAGGGTTAACCACCCCTCCCCCACACAAACATGCCGCTGTATATCTTTAAACCAGGAAAACACAGCATTTCCTCTGTTTAAAATAATGAATAACAGCACCAATCTAAAGCTGTGCCAGAGTGGTCCTCATTTCCCTTCCCATCTCCTAGCTAAAAATAAAATAGAAACAGGAATCACGCATTCCCGGCCTTCTCTCTCTGCCGTGCTTTCTCTGACAAGATCCAGCTTTCGTATCTCCTTAACCTCTGAGATCTGCACTGCCTGATCGGAAGCAAAACACTTTTAAATGTTCTTGGCCCAGGCTGTTCCATTTGTAATGTTTGGACATTCAGTCCAGATCCCTGGTGTACAGTTAGCTCGAGGGATCTAGGAATGCCGTGTGTTTCTTCCCAGTGTATCGGGCTCCTGACCCGAGCCTAGTGCTTCAACGCACAGCCTGAAGAAGTACTTGCTCCTGTTATGCCCGTCGCCTTCAGGTAACCTGAATGTCCATGGACAACCCAGACCCACCCACCCAACCGTCTACTATGCCAGGGCTCAGGGGGTAGACCCTTGTCTTTGAGTCAGATGCTCTACTCCACAGGGACTTGAGTGCTAAATCTTCTCCCAGTGCTACTACCGAGGGAGCGCTGCACTCTTGGAGGTGCAGTCTCTTGAATAGAAAGGAACAGGGGTAGGCCCATTTGGCCCATCAAGCCTGCTCCATTATTTAAAAAGATCACGACAGTTCATCTACCCCAATGCCACTTTCCCACACCTTCCCCATATCCCTAGTTGCCATTGGTCTCCAGGGATCTATCGAGATCTGCCTTGAATATGCTCAATGACTGAGGCATATTCAGCCTCTGGGGTAGAGGATTCCAAAGTGAGTGCAGAAATCCCTCCTCATCCCAGTCCTAAATGGCCTGCCCCTTATGCTGAGGCTGTGTCCGCTGGTTCTAGACCCCACCCCCCCAAGCCAGGGGAAACATACGAACCACATCTACCCTGTCACACCCTGTAAGAATGTTGTAAGTTTCAATGAGGTCACCTCTCATTCTTCGAAAACCTAGAGAATACAGGCCTAAATACTTGCATTTATATATCTCCTTTCATGACATCCAAAAGCACTATTACAGCCAATGAAGCACTTGATTTTTGAAGTGTAATCGCCGTGGTAATGTAGGGAATACATCAATGTGAGCACAGCAAGTTCCCACAACTAACAATGTGACTTTGACCGATTCATCTCTTTTTGTGATGTTGGCTGAGGGATAAATATTGATCAAAACATCAGGGATAACCCTCTTGTTCCTCTTCGAAATAGAGTTAAAGAGTATTGCAAACTCACCATAGAGAGCCTTCTGGAACTCCCCATGACATCTGAAAGACAGGCCTCCAGTACTGAAGTAGAGTGTCTGTCAGCCTAGGTGTGCGCTCAAGTGGGATTTGAACCCCCTGACCTTCCAGCTGAAAGACTAAGCGTGCTTGAACAGAGCCACAGCTAACGTGCCACCAAGCTGTTAAATCAAGGCCTTGTCTTCTCTCTCAGATGGACTTAAATGACAATTTTGAAGAATTGGGAGTATCCTTGCGAATATTCATCCCACAATCAACATCTCTAAACAGATTATCTGGCCATTATCACAGTGCTGTTTGTGGGAGCTTGCTGTGTGCAAATTGGCTGCCACATTTCCTACATTGTAACAGTGACTACACTCTAAAAAGTGCTTCACTGGTATTTAAGGGCATCGTGAAATTGTGAAGGTTGCTTTATAAAGGCAAGCTATGTGTTTCTTGACAAGTATTAATCTCCCCACAGCACGGGATTCTGGGTGTCTGTATCGTTTTAGTTAATCCGATCCCACTCTATGCAAAAAGCTTCATATTTTACAGAGGAAGTTACAGCAGCTGGAGTTTGAAAGCGAGTTTCTCAACGTCAGCATCCCTCATTACCAATCGCAGTTCAAAGAATTCTGATCACTATTCACATCCTTGTTTTTCTTCTCTCTGTCTAATTCAGTTGTCTTGTTCTTTTATTGTCTACAGTGAGACTTCCTCTCAAAGTTATTTTCTGCCCTTACCACCTTGTCACACGTCTTCCTGCTGGTCAGCCTGTGCCCATCCCTCTCTCTGCGCACATCTGGAACCAGCTGCTGACAGTTAGACTGGAAATAGGCCTCCCCCTACTTTTGACTTGTCCCATGGGGATATCTGGCAATTGCTGGCCATCTCCACATGGTTGTCCCTTTGACACTGGACACTTCACAATCCACTTGGGTTGCTAATGAGGAACCTCATTCCACTCAATGATTTAAATTAAAAGTGTGCCAATCCAGACTCAATTGGTACATACGAACAAGGAGCAGGAGTAGGCCATTCAGCCCCTCGAGCCTGCTCCGCCATTTAATAAGGTCTTGGCTGATCTGATAGTAACCTAAAACACCCTTCCCACCTACCCCCGATAACCTATCACCCCTTTGCTTAGCAAAAGTCTATCCACCCCTGCCTTAAAAATATTCAGTCTCTGCTTCCACCACCTTTTCAGGAAGACAGTTCCAAAAACTCACGACCCTGTGAGTGAAAAATTTCACCTCATCTCTGTTTTAAATGGGCGACCCCTTATTTTTAAACAGTGGTGGCACTCTCGCCTTGAGGCAGAACATTGTGGGTTCTCTGTCAGTTCCGCCCCAAAGACCTGAGGCTGTAATCGAGGTTGAGACTCCAGTGTGGTACTTGAAGGAGTGTGGCACTGTCAGAGGTGGATGAGACATTGGTCCCCTCGAAAGATCCCATGGCACTATTTCGAAGAAGGGCAGGGGTATTCTTCCTGGTGCCCTGATCAATACTTACCCCTCAACCAACATCACTAATATCAGATTATGTGGTCATTATCACACTGCTGTTTGTGGGATCTTGCTGTGTACATATTGGCTGCCACGTTTCCAACATTACAACAGTGACCACACTTCAAAACAAAGTGTTTTGCTGGCAGTGAAGCACCTGGGAATGATCTGATGTCGGTATCTCCAGAGCCCAGGTTGACTGGCACCACATTAAATGAACGATGGGCACTTTCCTCCTGTTTCTAACACTGAGAACGGATGGTGAGATCCTTTAGGTGGGTCCTGATGGGAGGCTGTCCCTCCACAACACCGTATTAACATACTGATAGACTGCCCTTGCCTGTAGGCCGCACCCCTGTACTTATCCTGGGAAAACAGACGATTGTACATTTACTCCTCCCTCCCTACCTCCGTAGCGACCTCCAGCCCTACGACACCCTGAGGTCTCCTCCAATCCTGTCTTCTTGCACATTCTCGATTTTCTCTGATCCACTCTGGCAGGCAAATCTTCAGCTGCCTCAGCCTTAGGCCCTGGAACTATGAGAAGAGTGAGGTGAAATATTTTGGTAGGAAGAATAAGGAGATATAAACTAAATTTTAAATAGGGTGAAACAGAGGGATGAGGGGTGTTAGCGATAAATCTTTGAAGGTGGCAGGGCAAGTTAGGAAGTGTGTTAAAAAGCATGTGGGGTTCTTGACTTTACTAATAGTGGCTTAGAATACAAAAGCAAAGAAGCTACACCAAACCTTTATAAATTGCTGGGTAGGCCTCAGATAAAGCCTCTCATTCAATTCTGGACAGAAAGAATCCCAAAGCTGTGGAGAGGGTGTGGGAGAGATTTAATAGAATGGTTCCAGGGATGAGGGACTCCAGTTATATGGAGACTGGAGAAGCTGGGATTGATCCCCCTTAGAGCAGGGAAGGTTAAGAGGAGATTTGATGGAGGTGTTGAAAACCATGAACGGTTTTGATAAGAGTAAATAAAGAGAAGCTGCCCAACAGCAGAAGGGTCAGGACTGAGAGGACACTGTTTACAATGATTGGCTAAAGAAGCAGAGGCGACATGAGGAAATATTTTACACAGCGAGTTGCTGTGATCTGGTAAGGGTGGTGGAAGCTGATTCATTAGGATCATTGAACCATAGAAAGTTTACAGCACAGGAAGAGGCCATTTGGCCCACTGTGTCTGTGCCGGCTGGAAAACTAGCCATCCAGCCTAATCCCACTTCCTAGCATTTGGTCTGTAGCCCTGCAGGTTACGACTCTTGAGGTGCAGATCCAGACACCTTCTCAATGAGTTGAGGGTTTCTGCCTCTACTACCCTTTCAGGCAGTGAGTTCCAATTAGTATTGGTGAAAAGGGAATTGGATAAATACTTGAAGGGAAAATATTTTACAGGGCTATGAGAGATGAGCTGGGGGATATAATTAAGATTAATTTAACTAACTCTATCAAAGATCCAGGACAGTCATGACGGGCTGGTTTGTTCTATGATTCGATGACCTTTTTTTTCAACATTCACAGGATGAGGGCGTCTCTGGCTAGGCCAGCATTTATTGCCCATCCCTAATTGCCCTCGAGGAGGTGGTGGTGAGCTACCTTCTTGAACCGCTGCAGTCCATGTGGTGTAGGTACACCCACAGTGCTGTTAGGGAGGGAGTTCCAGGATTTTGACCCAGTGACAGTGAAGGAACGGCTGATATATTTCCAAGTCAGGATGGTGAGTGACTTGGAGGGGAACTTCCAGGTGGTGGTGTCCCCATCTATCTGCTGCCCTTGTCCTTCTAGATGGTAGTGGTCATGCGTTTGGAAGGTGCTGTCGCAGGAACCTTGGTGAATTCTTGCAGTGCATCTTGTAGATGGTACACACTGCTGTTACTGTGTGTTGGTGGTGGAGGGAGTGAATGTTTGTGGATGTGGTGCCAATCAGGCGGGGCTGCTTTGTCCTGGATGGTGTTGAGCTTCTTGAGTGTTGTGAGAGCTGCACTCATCCAGGCAAATGGGGAGTATTCCATCACACTCCTGACTTGTGCCTTGTAGATGGTGGACAGGCTTTGGGGAGTCAGGAGGTGAGTTACTTGCTGCAGGATTCCCAGCCTCTGACCTGCTCATGTAGCCACAGTATTTATATGGCTAGTCCAGTTCAGTTCCTGGCCAATAGTAACCCCCAGGATGTTAATAGTAGGGAATTCAGTGATAGCAATGTCATTGAACATAAAGAGGTGATGGTTGGATTCTCTCTTGTTGGAGATGATCATTGCCTGACTCTTGTGTGGTGTGAATGTTACTTGTCATCTGTCAGCCCAAGCCTGGATATTGTCCAGATCTTGCTGTATTTGGACATGGACTGCTTCAGTATCTGAGGAGTTGCGAATGGTGCTGAACATTGTGCAATCAAGAGTGAACATCCCCACTTCTGACCATATGATGGAAGGAAGGTCATTGATGAAGCAGCTGAAGATGGTTGGGCCGAGGACACTGTCCTGAGGATCTCACACTAAACACCTTTGCCTTTCCGTCTCTCTCTCCCCCTTTAAGACACTCCTTAAAAGCTATCTCTCTGACAAAGCCTTTTGGTCATCTGACCTCATTATGCAGCTCAGCATCATATTTTGTACAATAATGTTTCCGTGAAGTCCTTTGGGAGGTGAAAGGCGCTATATAAATGCGAGGTGTAATTGGTGCTGTTGTTGTCGGTCATTCTTGCAACTCAAACTGACATTTTTCTAAAAGTGTAGTCACAATGACTGATATTCATCACATATGTGGAAATGGGTCACTTTGTGCTCTGAGGCTCCAAGGTGCAGTTGTCACTCTATTACTGGTGCATAGTGACCCAAAAACAAACACAGAGCACAACCCCATCTGTAACTTCCCCTCCCATCCCTTCGACAGCTCCCTGTGCGCTTGAGAAGCTTCCTTTCCCTATCTCTCTTTGGTGGGTTTATCAGGAAGGGGATGTTTTTCCACAACCCCTGCTCCCTCCCTACCCCCACCTCACCACCCCCCCCACCCCCACCCCACCCAGTTACATGTCATCACTCCCAGGTACAGCACACAGTACAAATTGCCACACCTATTCTCTCCTTAGCCCTGGCAATGCCCTCTGATGCCCAGCCTGAGAGATGGTACCCCTTTCCTGGGCCATGTGATGCTGCACCACCTATCGTCCTCCTGGTTTTCTCTGCACACTCAAACCGAGCTCTGGTTCATTGTTCATTCTCCCATTTGACAACGATTGTCCACAGGCAACAACTACAATGTGCATTTATTTGGCACCTTTAACACAATAAAACATCCCAGGGCTACTCACAGGGAGTGTTATAAAACAAAATTCAACACTGTGCCATGCAAAGAGATGTGACTTCAAGTCTCGCTCCAGACCCTTGAGCACAGTAAACCTACATTGACATTCCAGTGCAATATTGAGGGAGTGCTGCACTGTCTCTTGGTTAAGATGTTAAACTGCCTTCTCAGGTGGATGTATACCAGTAAAATAAAGCGGGCTAATCGATCAAGCTAACAAATTGACAAGTTAAACTAAAGTCATAGCCCCTTAAAGGGGCACTGTAACCAAAGACAAAATCTTAAAGGAAACTCATCCAATCAGATTAAAATGTTTCATTTTGGGGGCTGCTGAAGTGCTCTGGCACCCACAGTGCTCACCGTTTGTGGATGATCCGGGCGGACGTATAAGATCCCGTGGCATGGTTTGGAAGGAGAGCAGGGGAGCTCTCCCGAGTGTCCTGGTCAATGTTTATCCCAAGGAGATGATCTGGTCATTATAACTTTGCTGTTTGTGGGAGCTTGCTGTGCACAAATTGGCTGCCACGTCTCCTGCATTGCGGCAACGATGACATTCAAGAATATTTCATTGACTGTAAAACGCTTTGAGCTGTGAAAGGCGCCATATGGAGGTAAGATTTTTACGCTGGGGTAACTGACCAAAACCTTGGTTGAAGGGATTGGCTTTAAGGAGTGGCTCAGTGGAGGAAAGAGAGGTAGGGAAGGGGGGGGCAGAGGCTTAGGGAGGGAATTCCAGCCCTTACAATTGGCACTCCTCAAAACCAACCTCTTCAACCAAGTCTTGGCCAGTTGCCCTGATGCAGAATAGATGAAAAGACTTGCATTTATGTGGCGCCTTTCCTCAGACACCAGACATCTCAGAGTGCTTTGTAGTCAGTGAGGTGTGGTGATGGCAGAGGCGCAGGGGATGTGGCTGCACCAGGGGGCCCGTCAGCTGGAGACACGGCTACCGACAGCGGGGAAGTTCAAACCAGGGATGGGGAAGGGGCCGGGATTGGAGCAGCGCAGAGGAATCGGAGTGTTGTGGAGCTGGGGGTGGGGGAGGGGGGGTGGTTACAGAGGCAGGGGTGTTGCTGAGGCCACTCAGGGGTTTGCAAAAAAGAAAGGGCTGTAAAACAAGGGCATTGCCGGACTGGGAGTCGATGTGTTAACTGGTCAGGGATCCCAATGCTGCTGGCGAATCTCACTGCAGCTAGAATGCAGCAGACCAGTCGCACTTTGAAGGAATTTCGACGGCCATGAAGAGCTTGAAGGTACTTCTAATTTGCAAGAAGGTGGGGTTCACCCTTTCCTCCTGCACCCGACACCCTGCACGCGATCTTTTTACTGTGGTATCACAAACAGAGAGGCTGGCGTCCAGCTTGTTTGGGGTTTGCCGGCTGCGGGCAGTGCCAGACCGCTGGGCGAATGGCTGGGCAGGGGAGCCTTGAGTAACCCGGCCAGAGCGCTGCCGACGTCCCCCTTCGCTGGACAGTAAACTTCGAAACGAGAAGGGGAGCACTGCAGCGCCTGGTTATAACTGATGACAAGTAGAAGGAAAGGAATTGCATTTATATAGCACCCTTCATGCCCTCAGGGCAGCTTAAAGCGTTTTACAAGCCAGTGAGGTGCTTTTTGAAGTGTGGTCGCTGTTGTAACGTTGGAGCCGCAGCAACCAATTTGCGCACAGCAAGCTCCCACAAATAGCGATGTAATAATGACTAGATAACCTAGTTTTAGTAACGTTGGTTGAAGGATAAATATCGGTCAGGGCCCCGGGGAGTACAGCCCCCCCCTCAACCCCTCTGCTTTCCTTCAAAATAATGCCGTGGAATCTATTAGCACGGCCGGAGGGGGTAGGTGGGGAGCTCAGTTTAATGTCTCACCCGAAAGATGGCACCTCTGACAGGGCAGCACTTTCTCAGTGTCGCATGGGAATGCCACCCTGAATTTCTATGCTCGTGTCTCTGGGGTAGGACTGAAACCCACAGCCCTGCGGCGTGTGGTGAGGGGGCTACCAGCTGATTCAGGGGGGGCAGGGGTTTTAGTTTGGTGTGCGGGCGCGATCGGCGGGTCTAGACCCTCGACTGCCAATTAACGGCCAGCCAGCCTGAAAGGGGCATTGAAAGGGTCAGCAGGGTGGGGGCTGGTGGAGGGCAGGCACTGAGGTCAGCGAGGGAGGGGGGTCGCGCACACAGGAAGCTCCTTGCAGGCAGAGAGCTGTGTCAGGGGAGCTGAAGACTTGAAGAATCTAAAATAAAGGTCACGGAAACCAAAAAGCAAAAAAAGGCGTCCAAGCTTCATAACCAGTCATGAAACTGTAGGCCAGGAAAATGAAACGTGTTTTTAATTTATCACAGAAACCTCACCCACGTTTCCTGAAAACTCCAAAAGCTGCTTGGCCGATTCACCCACCCGTCAACAGGAACATCAGACAGAGTCTGGGTTAATTGCACCTTTAACGGGCTTAGTTGCCCCTCTTAATTGTCGGCAGGCGCACCTCCGAGTGTAGCGCGCGCCCGCAGACTGGAACATTCTGCCCGGGCGGTTGGGTTGAAAGATGTGAGCCACGGGTTAAATCTCTTCAACCAACGCTTGGGGAGAGCTCCCACCAGAACGAGGCTCCATTTCTTCGAAGTTTCATCTTGAGAACAGAGGTCAGGGTTCGCTGGGCCCCCGATATCAGTTGGACAAATTTGTTGGAAATCTGTGACGGAGCCCGTAACAAATAACGGAAAAGGCTGGGAACCGCCGGTGGGGAGGGGGGTGGGGTGTCTGGCAGCATCTGTGGGAGAGGGAAACAGGGTTCCGGCCAGTGACCAACCTCATCAGAATGCTGATGAAGTCTGGTGCTCGGTGCTGGGCACTGCGTACTGGAAGGACATATTGGCATTGTGGAGGGTGCTACACAGGTTCACCAGAATGAAACCGAGGTTATAAGAGTTAAATCATGAGAGCTACCCTGTACCTCCTGAGTATAGAAATATGAGGGCGATCTAATCGAGATGAATTAAGGGGTTGATAGGGTTAATAGAGAAACTGTTTCCTCTGGTGAGTGAGTCCAAGGCAAAGAGCATAGCCTTAAGTTAGTGCTAGGCTGCTTAGGGGTGATGTCAGGAAGCACTGTACCTTGGAAACCTCCTTCACCTTACTTTGAATGATCTACTCTACAAAGTTCGTTTCCCACCTGACCAGCTCAGGTGGGAAGAACAGCTTGTCACTGTTGTGTCTCGACGCTCTCTCCCTGAGCCCATTGCTGCCCCTCTCCACCCCTCAACCTTCAAAAACCCTCCTCAAACCATTGGCTTGATCCCTTCCCCGGGCAATCTCCCTGTCACTGTTTTGAGGTCCGATTTTAAGCCGCTTCCGATACTTTGCTTTGTCCAAGGCAGGTTTGTGGCTGAAGACATTCCTGGAATCTTCCTGTGCTGACTCACAATGCAGGATATTCCTGGATCTTAGCCTGCATCAGAGCTATTTCCTGACTAAAGCTTTTCCTGTGCTCACACTTTGCATGGAATTCCTCCACTGGAACGTCGTGGGAGAACAATTTAACTGAGGCACGTAAGGGAATGTTAGGAACAGGTGACCAAAGAGCTGGGAGATTGAGTAGAGATCCAATTAGGTTTGGGGAGGGAATTCCAGAGAGCAGGGCTCAGGCCTCTTGTGCTCTTTAATATTAGCTTAGAGGGTCCAGGCCTCTTGTGGTTATGGGCTTAGGGCCCAGGCCTCTTGTGGTTAGGCTTAGGGCCCAGGCCTTTAGTGGTTAGGCTTAGGGCCCAGGCCTTTAGTGGTTAGGCTTAGGGCTCAGGCCTCTGGTGCTTTTTAATATAGGATTAGGACAGAATCTTCCAGTCCTGTTGGTGTCATGGCGGGCGTGAGTGGACAATATGGTGAGAAGGCCAAAAGTCAATTGAATGCTGTGGTGAAACCGGTTGGCGATTGTCCGCTCCACCCATTAATGGCGGGTCGCGGTTCCCACTGCTGCACATCAGGAACCTCATTTCAACACTTTAGCATCTCGCTATAAGCCCTGCTCGCCAGAACCATCCCCCACGCCAGGTTTACCACCCAGGTCGGTGTGACTCGAGAACAGTGTGCTTCATGACTGCCCGCAAAGCTGGCCAGCTGAACGTTGAGGGGATCTCGGAGGTGAGTGCACACAACCTCGCGCAGCGCTGGCGGGAATCACCCATAGGACCATCAAGGAAGAGGCACCGGGCATTTTTTGGGGTGTGGGGGGGGGCACAGTTAAGTCGCTTTTTCCGGGCTGGGTTTCAGTGCGATGCCAGGGTAGGTGCTCCCAGTGTGGGCGAGACCGACAAGGGGGGGTGCAGGGGCAAGGCAGCACAGACTGAAGGAAGTACACAAGCTCATGCTGGGGGGAGTGGGGTGGGCGTGGGTGGATGGGGTGGGGGGGGGTGGCGGTGAGTGAAGAGGCCACTCGCATGGAAAAGCTTTTAAGCGACCATTCTTCCGCTGCTGAGACTGTTCAGCTACAGCTCCATTGACATGTTGGTGTCGGGCCTCTGAAGGTTTCCTGTCCACTCAAGCAACACAAAAGCAGGAAAGTGCCACCAAACACTCCAGATCTTCTCACCCCTCGGGTGCAGACTGCAAATGGCTGTGTGTTATTGGGGGCAACAGAACAATTGGCCAACTAGACAAGTTGTACATCTCTCTTGCCAAAGGCGGCCATGGTGCAGTCACTGGTGGGGGTGCTCACAGCTCCTTGCAATGTCTTTATTAAGGTTTGAACCATTATCCATCATGGTTCCGGTTAACAGCGCAGCCTTGCAGTGCAGGTTAGGAGAATGTCTACGCCTGAGCTGAGAGCACAGCATGCAGTCCAGTGGCTGAATCGGTCAAGTGGATTGGGAATGTAGTAATTATGGTTTTATTTAGCGTGTAATGTACCTTTAAGAATAAGACGTGTTAGGAAAGATTCCATGATCTGTAATAACCAATAGGAGAGTAGCGCTGGCTGCCTCAGTGTAGAGATGGGGCAAAGTGTTACCTCGGTGGGGGTGCGCCCATCCCACTCAAGTGTGAGATGACACGCGATGATCTCAGACATACATCCTGATGTCAATGCACAGCTGCGCAATATTTCAGAGTGGGCAGCGCGCCCGCCGACAATTAAAAGGCCTGTTAAGGCCATTAACAGGGTAATTAAAATAAATCTTTCATTGCCTGTCCAACCTCACGGCTGGCGGGCAGGCGAAGAGGCCGAGCGGCCTTTGCACTTTTCAGGAAACCTCATCCACGGGCAGGATGAGGTTCCCTAAAGCAGATAAACATCAAATTAAAAATGTAAAACTTAATTAATGACATTTTCCCTGCCCGTGTGAAAGGGTCACCTGAGGGGACATGTTTTATAACGTTTTTATTTTCTTTATTATTATTTTTTTAAAGCCCTTCACCTCCCTGAGGTAGTCGGTGCCTCAGGGAGGTTTTCAAGCTCACCCCTCACCCACCCAGGCTGCGCTGGGCGCTGCCGCTGGCGTCTCACGCTGGGCGGGCCTTAATTGGCTCACCAAGCGTGAAATCGCCCTCCGGCCTCAATCGCGGGCAGCGGACAGCTTCCCGGCCACCTCCACCCTGCCCCCACCGAGCTCCACAACACCCCCCCCCCCCCCACCAAACAAGGGTAACATTTAACGCTTCGAGTTGGAGTTGGAAGCACACGCGGAGTTGCTGCTGAGTACATTGTAAATCAACTTTATGGGCAGGATTTTGCCCTTGGTGGGCGGACAGCCAACCCCCGCTGCCGAAACGGGGCCTGCCGCCATTTTGAGTGGGCGGGCCAATTAAGGCCCCACCCAGCGGCCTGCCCGATGGGAAGCGCTATTGGGGGTTGGGGGGGGTGGGGGAATCTCCCGGTGTCAAAGTGCGCTCTGCTCCCTGAGGCTAAGTCCTGTCTCAGGGAGATTAGTGACAGTCTCAAAAACGTAAAAAATAGAGAAATAAAAATATTATTAACATGTCCCCCTCATGTGACAATGTCACACGAGATGGGACATGTTAATAATGATCACATTGCATTTATTAAAGTTTTTAAAAAGGAACATGAACACTCATCCCGCCGGTGGATGGTTTCATGTATTATCAGAAGCCGCTGGGGCTCCTGGCCTGCCCACCAGCTTTAAGGTTGGACGGGCAGGGCCTTTAGTTACTTTAACTACCCTGTCGATGGCCTCAATTGGCCATTGACAGGTTGGCGGGCGGACAGCTGATTTCACTGCCTGCCTGCCTTCCTGAATATTTAAAGGGACCAGGATGATGTCGGGGGTTCCTCCCAATGTCATCCTGCATCACTTTCCCCTTGGCGAGCGGGACCCACCCCCAAATCGCCGACGGGAAAATTCTGGCCAATGTTTCTACCCCAGCAGGGTCTGCTGTCCACCTCTATCATCGACAGTACAGCTCGGCCACCCTACAACAGAGGCAGAGTTGGGTGGGTGGGGTTTCGGACAACCATGAGGCACACTACACACTGACCTGCCAATGGTGGCCAGCACTTTCCGGCATGTGTGAAGCGGCCTTCAGACTTAACCGAGAGAGTTTTGTAGGAGACATATGCTAACCCACGCGTCTCTCTCTTTGATCCTGCAGGAGGAGAACATCAGGATCATGGGGCCTGGTGATTTAGCGAATGCCTCATTGCTTAAAGGGAGCAGAGAAGGAGAAGAGAGTGGGGGAGGCACCTGGCTCGACAAAGGGAGGGGCACCTCCCTCAAGATGAAGGGGCAGCTGCACATGCAGCTGAAGATCCACAGAGAGCCGTAGCTTGTAGGCACCTCGCTAGACTCGGGGTCTATAGACAGTGTTTGTCATGCCTGCAGATGATTGAGAACCAGTGTCGCTGCATGACTGGGGAACTGGTCGGTCACGTCTGCCACCGGCTGCAGGATCTGGCGCAATGTGGACATGGAGGGCATCCACTGCCAGTGGCTGTGAAAGTGAATGTGGCATTGAATTTCTATGCCAGCGGCTCCTTCCGAGACTTCACAGGTGACCTCTGTGGGGTATCACAAGCCTCCATCTACAAATAAATCCAGGAGGTCACGGACGCCATCTTCACAAAGGCACAGAACTATGTGCAGTTTGACCAGGATCAGGAAACCCAGGAGGCAAGCGCGCTGGGATTTGCGCAGATCTCAGGTTTTCCACTGGTGCAGGGAGCCATCGACTGCACTCACATGGTGCTTAGATCTCCGTGGCAACAACCAGTCAATGGCTTCCACTCAGTGAATGTTCAGCTGGTCTGCAACCAACACAAACACATCCTACAGGTCTGTGCACAATTCCCAGGGAGTGTCCACGACTTTTTTTTATTCATTCATGGGACATGGGCTTCGCTGGCTGGGCCAGCATTTAATGCCCATCCCTAATTGCCCCTTGAGAAGGTGGTGGGTGAGCTGCCTTCTTGAACCGCTGCGGTCCCTGTGGTGTAGGTACACCCACAGTGCTGTTAGGGAGGGAGTTCCAGGATTTTGACCCAGCGACAGTGAAGGAACGGTGATATATTTCCAAGTCAGGATGGTGAGTGACTTGAAGGGGAACGTTCAGCTGGTGGTGTTCCCATGTGTCTGCTGCCCTTGTCCTTCTAGATGGTAGCGGTAGTGGTGCTGTTGAAGGAACCTTGGTGAATTCCTGCAGTGCATCTTGTAGATGGTATACACTGCTGCTACTGTGTGTCAGTGGTGGAGGGAGTGATTGTTTCTGGATGTGGTGCCAATCGAGTGGGCTGCTTTGTCCTGGACGGTATCAAGCTTCCTCAGTGTCGTGGGAGCTGCACTCATCCAGGCAAGTGGGGAGTATTCCATCACACTCCTCACTTGTGCCTTGTAGATTGTGAACAGTCTTTGGGGAGTCAGGAGGTGAGTTACCTGTCGCACGATTCCTGTCCACCTACATCCTTGGCCGGTCTCAGAACCCTGGTATCTTCCAGGGTCCAGAGAGGCTGCAGGGATGGCTCCTCGGGAACAAGGGCTCCCGGCAGAGGACAGGACTGATAACACTGGTACAACAGCCTCAGACTGCAGCAGAGCGATGGTATAACCAGTCTCATGCCGCGATCTGGTCTTTGGCAGGGCAAACAATAGGCATCTTGAAAATGAGGTTCCAGTGCCTCAACAGGTCCAGTGTCACACCGCAAAACAATCCCAGAGGGTGTCACGCCTCACTGTAGCTGCTATGCAGCCTAGTGATGCAAAATTGTACCATTATTTAAAAGGGTACGATGCATAGGCCAGAAAATTATAGGCCGGTCAATCTGACTTCAATAGTGGGCAAAGTATTGGAATCAATTCTTAGAGACAGGATAAACTGTCACTTAGAAAGGCCCAGGTTGATCAGGGACAGTCAGCATGGTTTTGTTAGGGGAAGATCGTGTCTTACTAACTTAACAGAATATTTTGAGGAAGTAACAAGGAGGATTGTTGAGGGTAGTGCAGTGGATGTTGTCTGCATGGATGTTAATAAGGTATTTGACAAGGTCCCATATGACAGACTGCTCAGAAAAGTGAGATCCCATGGGATACAGGGAAAGGTGATGAGTTGGATCCAGGATTGGTTCAGCAACACGAAACAAAGGGTAATGGTTGATGGATGTTTTTGCAAATGGAAACCCGTTTCCAGTGGTGTTCCACAGGGTTCAGTGTTGGGGCCCTTGCTGTTTGTTGTATATATTAATGTTTTAGACTTAAATGTGGGAGGAATGATTGGGAAATTTGCAGATGACACAAAAATTGGCCGTGTAATTGATGGTGAAGAGAACAGCTGTCGATTCCAGAATGATATCAATGGTTTGGTCGAGTGGGTGGAGAAGTGGCAAATGGAATTCAATCCAGGAAAGTATGAGGTAACACATTTAGGGAGGGCAAACAAAGCCAGGGAATACTCAATAAACAGGAAGTTATTGAGAGGGGTTGAGGAAGTGAGACCTTGGAGTGCAGGTCCACAGGTCCCTGAAGGTGGCAGGACAGGTGGATAAGGTGGTAGAGAAAGCATATGGAATGTTTCCCGTTATCGGCTGAGGGATTGAATACAAAAGCAGGAATGTGATGCTGGAACTGTATAAAATGCTGGTTAGACCACAGCTGGAATTTTGTGTACAGTTCTGGTCACCACATTACAGGAAGGACATAATTGCTCTGGAGAGAGAGTACAGAGAAGATTTACAAGAATGCTGCCAGGGTTTGAAAATTGCAGAAATGAGGAAAGATTGGATAGGCTGGGGTTGTTTTCCTTGGAACAGAGGAGGCTGTGGGGTGACCTAATTGAGGTGTACAAAATTATGAGGGGCCTACACAGGGTGGACAGGAAAGACTTGTTTCTCCTAGCTGAGGGGTCAGTTACCAGGGGGCATAGATTTGAGGCAGGTGATGGAAGGATTAGAGGGGACATTAGGGTGGGTGTCTGGAATTCACTGCCTATGTTAGTGGTTGAGGCTGAAATGTTCAACACATTTGAAAGCCACCTGGATATGTATCTGAAGCGCTGTAACCTGCAAGGCTATGGACCGGGTGCTGGATTAAAATGAACGGCTATTTCCTTTTTCATATTTTTCTGGCTGGCACAGGTATGACGGGCTGAATGGCCTCTTTCTGTGCTGTAACTTTTCTATGGTTTCTATAGCACACGGAGAGAATGACGCCTGTCCTCTACATTCTGGCAGCAATGACCAGCACCATCGAGGTACAGGCATCAGTAATGTGTCCAGGGAGTGTGAGGCTGGACCATCACTGTGGTCTGAAGGCTGCACAGACACAGGGAAGAGGCCCTGGGCTGAGACACCTGCCTTTTATCTTGTGCAGAAAGGTTTCACATCTGAGTGACATGAACACCGCTCATCAGAACAAGGAGCCACAGGCAGGGAGACATTCTTCGGCGTTTATTAACAAAGTGAACACCATGTACAAGTGCTTAACCCCTGTGCCCAGGCTGTGCAACCACATCTTCTTAACCCTCCTAACCCTGCCGCTACATCTTGGTGCTCCCCAGACATCCACAGCAGAGGTGGAGGCAGCCTGCTGACTGCGACACCCTGTCTGTGATGAACTTGGCGGGTGTCCTCTGGAGGGCCGAGACTTGGAGACTTTCAGGGTCTTGTTGTGGGCCAGGTGCGTCTTCCTCGGCCTGTGGAGCTGGAGCTGCTGGGGTCACAGGAAGAGGGGATTTGGATCAGCTGGACACTCCTGGAGTCACCTGGATGAATGGCCCCAGGGTGTGCACCTGCTGGTCCCCCTCCCAATGAGGTGCCTGGGGGCCCCAGGCTGACTCCTTGAGGAGAAGGGGAAACTGGAGTGAGATCGAGCTGCCCTGCACTCCTCTCGCATACACACTGTTGGAGGCCAACTATGGCATCAGTGATGGAGTTAAGCTCGTGCAGCAGTGCAGGACCGAAGGTCTCCATGGCAGCCGCTAACCTGCCAGTGTTGACCTGGGTGCATCGGCATGTCGGTGCTATCACCTCAGACTGAAGGTGGATGGACTCCTCCATTGTCCCTTGCAACCTGAGGAGCGCAGCAGACATCCCTTCCTGATGTTCTCCTGATTGTCTTTGCAACTCCAACAACTGATTGAGGACCGAGTCCAGTGGGTGATAATCTGACTCGGACTCAGCAGATTCCTGCCTCCAGCAGCCCTCCCAGTGCCAGTGACCAAGGATGTCCCTGTCTCCGCTCCGCCCTCTGTGGGACAGATTGTGTGCTGTGCTCACCAGATTGTGACCCTGAGGCTGCTTTACATCTTGGTCCCACCGAGGTGTGTGTCTCTGTGGCTGGTGGGGGGAGGTGGTGTGGGAGGGCCGTGATGGGTCTTCAACGGTGCTGCCCTCAGGGTCCTCATTCGAGGTGCTCTTGGTGTTGTGGTCGGGGTCAAGGCTGCCTGGGGATGGTGTGTCAGATGTGCCTAGGACAGAAAATGGGGATTATTAGTGCTTGGCAGCTGCGTTCCAGTGGACTCAGGGTAGCGTTGAGAGAGGGACGATGTGGTGCAGGATCCTCACGTGGGCTTTCGCCGCTGACCTCACTGTCACTGCAGGAACAGTCGGCGTCCTCTCTGGCCAGCTCCAACATGCGACTCTCGAACGGAGTGAGGACCCTGATGTCTGGCATTCTACCCCCCCACCGGTCTGGGACCTCTATCATTGACTGTGCGCGATCTTGTCCTGCATAAAGAAAGATGGAGAGAGTCTGAGCAAGATGCATGCCAGGCCAAATGAGAAGGATGCCAGGCGTGCGTCTGTGCTGAGTGGAGGCATGGGCAGGATGAGGAGATGAGGCCAGATGGAGATGTGAGGGTGTGTGTGAGAGAGTGAGTGGTGATGTCCCTTGAGCTGGCAGTGAGTGAGATGCCAGTGAGTGTGTGATGGGTTTGTGAGTGTGTGAGTTTAGAGTGATGAGATGGTTGCCTTATCCTGGGGGCATGGATGAGATCATTCACCCTCTTTCTGCGCTGGATGGCCAACCTCTTGTGTGCAGCATTGGCACTGACCACCCCTGCCACTGCCTCCCAAGCCGGAGCGGTGAGACTGATGGGCCTCCTGCGGCCAGAGTGGGGGGGGGGGGTAGGGGACATTGCGATGGCCTCCTCGGCATCCAGAAGGTGTCCCCAGGATGTGTCACTGAATCAGGGGGAGCTGCACTTCTCTTGGTTTTCAGGGCCATGTCCTTAGACCTGGGATGTAAGTATTGAGAAGTGTGCACGAGGCTGCTTTTTAAAGTTGGGGCTGGTGTGAGGGAGCGGTGAGGTAACGGTGTGGTGGGCCAATCAGAGGCCGCCCACCAGCGATCCAGCGTGTTTTCCATGACTGTGTAAATTATGAGGCAAGAAGGGTGGTCATAATGGCGCAAAGCATGGCGCCATAGCGACCAGCCGGTAAAATGTCTTTCCTCGCACCCACTACCGCACTTTAGTGCGAATCAGGGACAATTCCACCTGTAGATTTGAAGCCTCTTGGGCTTTATAATATAGACTTTAGCCTGTTTGAACAGTTGATTGCCTGCACCAAAAAGCGGAGAATCATAGCATGAGCATCACTCAGAATATTTATCCCTGCTCCTGTTGTTTGTTTTCTTTCTCTTTTCCTGATGATCCTGAAGGTAACTGGGTATCAGCTCTACAGCTGACTACAACCATCGGAGTCAAGCCTAATCCCGTTCTCCGTGGTCACAGCACCTCCTGTCTGTCTGGAAGAAACCTGGCCCCCATCCAGCACCCAGCGTCATTCCAGTTTATCTTCTCCAATTGTGGCATCAAATCTACTTGTGTTACCTCCAACCTGAATGACTCCAGTACCCTCCTCTCCCACCAACCCCACCCTTCCTAAACTGCAGCTCATCCCAAAGCTCCGCTGCCCAAATCCTAACTTTTTGGGTTTCAAACAGAAAATGCTGGAAAAACTCAGTCGGTCTGGCAACATCTGGGGAGAGACAAACAGTGTTAATGTTTCGAGTCCAAAAGGACTCTCCTTTGGAACTAGAGGATGGATGATGGATATGATGGATTTCATGCTGTTGAAAAGGGGGTGCAGGTGGAAGAGAATAGGACAGGGATAGGTTGGAGGGCAGAATTAATTGAATGGAACACGAGACAAAGGGAGTGGTAATGATACTGTTAAATACAAAAGCTTTGATTCATAATGAGTGTTAGTAACAGAATAAAGGTCAGGACTGTCTGAAAGCAAAGTAGCAGAATGTGTTAATAGAGTAAAGGATCAGCAATGTCATAAAGCAAAGTAACAGAATGTGTTAATAGCAGAGTAAAGGGTTAGCACTGTCTGAAAGCAAAATAGCAGAATGTGTTAGTAACAGAGCAAAGGGTCAGCACTGTCAGAGAGCAAAGCAGCAGAACGTGTTAATAGCAGAGTAAAGGTTCAGCAAAGTCTGAAAGCAAAATAGCAAAATGTGTTAATAGCAGAGTAAAGGCTCAGCATTGTCTGAAAGCAAAGTAGCAGAATGTGTTAATAGCAGAGTAAAGGCTCAGCATTGTCTGAAAGCAAAATAGCAGAATGTGTTAATAGCAGAGTAAAGGGTCAGCAATGTCTGAAAGCAAAGTAGCAGAATGTGTTAATAAAGTAAAGGGTCAGCATTGTCTGAAAGTAAAGTAGCAGAATGTGTTAATAGCAGAGTAAAGGGTTAGCACTATCTGAAAGCAAAATAGCAGAATGTGTTAGTAACAGAATAAAGGTCAGGACTGTCGGAAAGCAAAGTAGCAGAATGTGTTAATAAAGTAAAGGGTCAGCATTGTCTGAAAGCAAAGTAGCAGAATGTGTTAATTGCAGGGTAAGGGGTCAGCACTGTCAGAAAGCAAAGTAGCAGAATGTGTTAATAGCAGAGTAAAGGGTCAGCAATGTCTGAAAGCAAAATAGCAGAATGTGTTAGTAACAGAGCAAAGGGTCAGCACTGTCAGAGAGCAAAGTAGCAGAACGTGTTAATAGCAGAGTAAAGGTTCAGCAAAGTCTGAAAGCAAAATAGCAAAATGTGTTAATAGCAGAGTAAAGGCTCAGCATTGTCTGAAAGCAAAGTAGCAGAATGTGTTAATAGCAGAGTAAAGGGTCAGCACTGTCTGAAAGTAAAGGAGCAGAATGTGTTAATAGCAGAGTAAAGGATCAGCACTGTCTGAAAGCAAAGTAGCAGAATGTGTTAATAGCAGAGTAAAGGGTCAGCAATGTCTGAAAGCAAAATAGCAGAATGTGTTAATAGCAGAGTAAAGGGTCAGCAATGTCTGAAAGCAAAGTAGCAGAATGTGTTAATAAAGTAAAGGGTCAGCATTGTCTGAAAGTAAAGTAGCAGAATGTGTTAATAGCAGAGTAAAGGGTTAGCACTATCTGAAAGCAAAATAGCAGAATGTGTTAGTAACAGAATAAAGGTCAGGACTGTCGGAAAGCAAAGTAGCAGAATGTGTTAATAAAGTAAAGGGTCAGCATTGTCTGAAAGCAAAGTAGCAGAATGTGTTAATTGCAGGGTAAGGGGTCAGCACTGTCAGAAAGCAAAGTAGCAGAATGTGTTAATAGCAGAGTAAAGGGTCAGCAATGTCTGAAAGCAACATAGCAGAATGTGTTAATAGCAGAGCAAAGGGTCAGCATTGTCTGAAAGCAAAGTAGTAGAATGTGTTAATAGCAGAGTAAAGGGTCAACACTGTCTGAAAGTAAAGTAGCAGAATGTGTTAATAGCAGAGTAAAGGATCAGCACTGTCTGAAAGTAAAGTAGCAGAATGTGTTAATAGCAGAGTAAAGGATCAGCACTGTCTGAAAGTAAAGTAGCAGAATGTGTTAATAGCAGAGTAAAGGGTCAGCAATGTCTGAAAGCAAAGTAGCAGAATGTGTTAATAGCAGAGTAAAGGGTCAGCACTGTCTGAAAGCAAAGTAGCAGAATGTGTTAATAGCAGAGTAAAGGATCAGCAATGTCTGAAAGCAACGTAGCAGAATGTGTTAATAGCAGAGTAAAGGGTCAGCACTGTCTGAAAGCAATGTTGTAGAATGTGTTAATAGCAGAGTAAAGGGTCAGCACTGTCTGAAATCAACATGGCAGAATTTGTTAGTAGCAGAGTAAAGGGTCAGCACTGTCTGAAAGCAACGTAGCAGAATGTGTTAATAGCAAAGTAAAGGGTCAGCACTGTCTGAAAGCAACATAGCTGAATGTGTTAATAGCAGAGTAAAGGTTCAACACTGTCTGAAAGCAAAGTAGCAGAATGTGTTAATAGCAGAGTACAGGGTCAACGCTGTCTGAAAGTAATGTAGCAGAATGTGTTAATAGCAGAGTAAAGGGTCACTCCGCCGATGCTGCCAGACCTGCTGAGTTTTTCCAGGTAATTCTGTTTTTGTAAAGGGTCAGCACTGTCTGAAAGCAACGTAGCAGAATGTGTTAATAGCAGGGTAAAGGTTCAGCACTGTCTGAAAGCAAAGTAGCAGAATGTGTTAATAGCAGGGTAAAGGTTCAGCACTGTCTGAAAGCAAAGTAGCAGAATGTGTTAATAGCAGAGTAAAGGGTCAGCAATGTCTGAAAGCAAAAACATGAGAACAATATACAGGCTGATACTAGCGTTGAGAATATCGAAATGGATGACAGTATGTGGCCTGTTTGGTAACTTTTGAACAATTATCTGAAGATAAAGAATTTTCAGGGTTAGAGGGAAAAGGTGGGGGAGTTGTTCTTGGTGAGAGGCAGCACAGACTAGATGGTGCAAATGGCCTCCTTCTGTGCTGTAATTAGTCTGTGATTCTAACTCACACCAAGTCCTGTTCACTATTACCCCATGCTTGTTGACATTCATTGGCTCCCGATCTGAGAGACCCTCAAATGTAGGATTCTCATGTTGAAATCCCTCCATGGCCTCTCCCATCCTATGGTGAGAACTTCAACCTTCCAAGATCTCTGTACTCCTTCCATTCTGGCCTCCTGCATATCTCCGATTCCTCCTGGGCGACCATGCCTTCAGACGCCTTGGCCTTAAGCTCCTGAATTTCTTCCCTAAACTTCACCAGGTCTCCACCTCTCCCTCATCTTTAAGCTGCTCCTACCCCTTTGATCAAGCGCTTGGTCAGATATCCTGACAGCTCAGCCAGTGGCTCGCCATCAAATTCTCCCTGATAAAGCTCCTCCGAAGTGCCAAAGGATGTTTTTACTATTGCTAAAAATGCTATATAAATGTGATTGTTGTAAAGTCTCTAACTCCACCTCAGAATAACTGTTCCACCTAGACCAGGTTTACACTCCCTCACGTTCACCTCAAACCATTAAGTTAAGGATGGTGACCACCTTAACCCGTTAGCCTCATCGAGGTCCGAAACTACGTCACCAAGAGGCCCCAAGTCCCCCTCAGGCCTCCAGACCTCCTCCCCATTCTTTGGTGGCTCCTTCCAGACCCCCCGACCTTCACCACAAGAAGGATCAGGCGTGTGGGAACACCACCACCTCCAGGATCCCCTCCAATTCCCAAGTCAGCTTGACTTGCGCACGTGTCAGCCATGCCTTCATCATCGCTGGGTCATAATCCCACTGCAGGGTGTCTCGGGATGGCGGGGTTTCCCTTCCTGCCATCCAAGGGGCCGGCGGGGAACACATTGCTGCCAACACTGGCTGCCCCGCAGCCATTTAACGCTCCAGCAAATGTTAATCGACTGGCGATGGGCCCTCCCTCGGGAGGAGGTCCTGCCTGAGAAAGCTGGTGGCCAATCTGACTGGGGGGGGCTGGGGTGGGGGAAATGGAACCATCTGAGCCGGACTTGCAATGGGCCAGCAGGGCCACGATGGGCTGAATGGCCTCCTTCGGCACTGTAACCATTCTATGATTCTCTGCTTTGAGTAGCATGATGGGGGGGTGGGGGGCAAGGCCTCCATTTAACACTTCCTGGCGTGCTCTGTTATTATTTCAGATTTCCAGCAGCTGTGGCATTTTGCTTTTGTCTGGGATTAACATTTCATGGGGGATGGGGGTGGGGGGGGGGGGGGGGGGGGGGGGGGGGGGGTGGGGGAGGTGGGGGTGCGGGTGTGGGGAGGGGCATCTTTAACAGCCCAGCGCTCCCTCCCCCAACATTGTCAGCCTGGCTTTCACGTTCAAATCTCCATATGGCCTTCAACCTTATGCTCCGTCTTCAGAATGATACAAAGTGGGCCCAGCAGACACTGGGATGAAAGTTCCCAGGAATCTCTGGCGGGGAGTGAGACGTATACACGGGGTTTTATGGTATGTAAACGTGCTCAGAAGATTATTTTTCTCTTTTGTAACTATATTGTTCTGCAGCTGGGAGACTGGTTGGGACAATCCAATCTGCATCTCACCAAATTACAACTGGTTAACCATGCCCTTTTCTCATTAGGGTGATTTCCTGCCATATGCTCTGCAGACCCTGACTCAATCTCCAGCACATATTAAACCCCCCAAATGGGGCTTTGTTCCTCTTGTCCATTCAATCTTCTCCCCTCACTCACATAAATAAAAGTACTGGCCTTTGCTGGGATAGGACACCATTGACTGAGCCTTTCTTCACAGCTGAGCTTTAACAGTGAGTGTTCAACTACATGGGGCGTCACTGCCCAGTTTCACACTCAGGTGGAAATGCCAACTTACACTCATAATATTCACAAATGTGTACATACACAGCACTGTCACACTCATCCTCATACATACCCTCACTCTCACAAATTCACACACACTCACATACTTACGTGGACACACTTACACATATACACGCATACACACACACTTACACATACTCACACATGCACTCTCACACATACACACACACTCACACAAACACACAAACACAAAGACACAAACACTCACACACACAAGCACACACACACACAAATTCACACACACACACACACACATGTGCGCACACACACATAAAGTCATGCACACAAAGATACACCACACACACACAGCCACACACACACAATTACTCACACAAAAACGCACACACACACACTCACACATACACTAACACACAAACACTCACACACACAGACTCACATGCACACATGCACTCACACACTCACACACAAACACACACTCACACACACTGACAAACACACACACACTCACAAACACAAACACACACAGACAAAAACACAAACACACACATAAACACACACACACTCACACACACTCACTCACATACACACACACACTCACACACAAATACACAATTACACACTTAAACACACACACATTCACACAAACACACACAATCACACACTCACGCACACAAACACACACACACACAGACTCACAAACACAAACACACACACAAACATGCACAAACACACACACACTCACACTCACACACACAAACTAAAGCACACACTCACAAACACTGACACACACAAACACACACTCACACACTTACACACAGTCACACACACACACACAGTCACGCGCACACACACACACACACTCATACAAAAACACACACACAAACACATGCACACACTCACACTCACAAACACACACACACATTCACACTCACAAACACAAACAGACACACACAAACATACATGCACACACAAAAACATACATACACACACATACAAACACGCACACACACAAAGACACACAAACACTCACACACACAATCACACACTTAAACACACACACACTCACACAAACACACACACACTCACAAGCAAACACACAAACAGAAACTCACACACTCACACCCACAAACACAATCACTCACACAATCACACACATATACTCATGCACACAATCACACACATACACTCACAATCACATACTTAAACACACACACTCACACAAACACACACACACACAATCACACACTCATGCACACAAACACACACACACAATCAGACTCACAAACACAAACACACACACACACTAACACACACACTCACAAACACTGACTCACACAAACACACACTCACACACTTACACACAGTCACACACACACAATCACACACACAAACACACATGCACACTGACACTCACACACACACAAACACAAACTCACACAAAAACACACACACAAACACACACACGCATGCTCACACTCACACTCACACACAACCACACACACAATCACACACACAACACACACACACACACAAATGCACACTCACACACACACACAAACATTCACACACACATTCACACACTCACAATCACACACGCAAACACACACACACTCATGCACACAAACACACCCTCACATGCACACAAACATTCTCACACACAAAGACACACACACATACACAAACACACACACACAGACACACACAAACACACAAACGCATATACACACAAACATTCACACCCACACACACAGAAACACACTCACACACAGACACTCACACAAACACACTGCACACACACTCACACTCACAAACACATACACGTTCACACTCACAAACACAAACACACACACACACACACAAAAACATACACACACATACAAACACGCACACACACAAACACAAACACACAAACACACACACACTCATACACACACACACACTCACACGCACACACACACTCACACACATACATTTACACACACACATTCACAAACTTAAACACATACACACACTCACACAAACACACATGCACACACACGCATATACTCTTACACAAACACACACTCACACTCACAAACACACACACACACTCACAAACACAAACAGACACACACATTCACACACACACTCACACACACTCACTCATACACACTCATTCACACACTCACACGCACACTCTAACAAGCACACAGAAACACACACACACACAGACAAAGACACACACACAAACACGCAATCACACACACTCACACACAAATACACTCACGCAATCACACATAGACATGCACACAAAGACACACACACACAGACATAGACACAAACACACACTCACACACACACAAACGTTCACACACACAAATACACACGCATAGTCACACACACACACACACTCTCAAACACAAACACAAACACACACACACTCACACACACTCACTCACATACTCACACACAATCACACACATACACACATACACCATCTCACACATACACTCACACACACACAGTCACACACTTAAACACACACACTCACACAAACACACACACAATCAGACACTCACACGCACAAACACACACACACTGAAACACACAAACACAAACTCACACAGTCACGCCCACAAACACAATCACACACAATCACATACGTACACTCATGCACACAAACACACACTCACACACACAAACATTCATACACACAAACACACACACGCGTACACAAACACACACACACAAACACACAGAAAAGCACAAACGCATATACACACAAGCATTCACACACACACACACACAGAAACACACTCACACACTGACATTCACACAAACACGTGTGCACACACACACACACACACGCTCACATTCACAAACACATACACACTCACACTCACACACACAGACACACACAAAAATATACACACACATAAAAACACGCACACACACAAAGAAACACACACACAAACACAAACACACATTCATACACACACACACGCACACACATTTACACACACATACTCACACACTTAAACACATACACACACTCACACAAACACACTCACACACACACACACACTCACTCACACACTCTTACACACACACTCAGATGCTCACACTCACAAACACACACACTCACACTCACAAACACAAACAGACACACAAATTCACACACATACTCACACACACTCACTCATACACACACACACTCACACGCACACTCTAACACGCACACAGAAACACACACACACAGACAAATACACACACACAAACACACAATCACACACACTCTCACACACAAACACACTCACGCAATCACGCACACACATAGACATGCACACAATGACACACACACACTCACACACAGACACAATCGAACACACACACACACACAGACATGGACACAAACACACACTCACACACACAAACATTCACACACATAAATACACGTGCACACTCACACACACACACTGTCAAACACAAACACAAACACAAACACACACACACACTCATGCTCACACAATCACACACATGCACACATACACCTTCACACACATACACACACAATCACACACTTAAACATACACATTCACACAAACACACACACAATCAGACACTCATGCACACAAACACACACACACTCAAACACACAAACACAAACACACACTCACACCCACAAACACAATCACTCACACAATCACACACATACAAACACACACACACATGCTCACACTCACACTCACACACAACCACACACACACACTCACACACACAACCACACACACAATCACACACACAACACACACACTCACACACACAAATGCACACTCACACACACACACAAACATTCACACACACATTCACACACTCACAAACACACACAAACACATACATGCTCACACACACAAACACACACAAACACACACACACTCATGCACACAAACACACCCTCACACGCACACAAACACTCTCACACACACATACACAAACACACATGCACACACACTCACACTCACAAACACATACACACTCACACTCACAAACACAAACACACACACACAAAAACATAAACACACATACAAACACGCACACACACAAACACAAACACACACAAACACACACACACTCATACACACACACACACTCACATGCACACACACACTCACACACATGCATTTACACACATACATTCACAAACTTAAACACATACACACACTCACACAAACACATGTGCACACACACTCATATACTCTTACACAAACACACACTCACACTCACAAACAAACACACACTCACAAACACAAACAGACACACACATTCACACACACACTCACACACACTCACTCATACACACTCACTCACACACTCACACACACGCTCTAACACGCACACAGAAACACACACACACAGACAAAGACACACACACAAACACACAATCATACACACTCACACACAAATACACTCACGCAATCAAACATAGACATGCACACAAAGACACACACACACAGACACACTCAAACACACACACAAACACACACAAACGCATATACACACAAACATTCACACACAAACACACATGCACACACACACAAACAACACTTACACGCTCACACCCACAAATCATACACACTCTCACAAACACAAACAGACACACACACACACACACAATAACATACACATACATACAAACACGCACACACACAAACACAAACACAAACACACACACACATTCATACACACACACACACTCACACGCACACACATTCACACACATACATTTACACACACACTCACACACTTAAACACATACACACACTCACAAACACACATGCACACACACACGCTCTTACACAAACACACACTCACACGCTCACACTCACTCATACACACTCACACACTCACACACACACTCTAACACGCACACAGAAACACACACACACAGACAAAGGCACACACACAAACACACAATCACACACACTCTCACACACAAACACACTCACACAATCACGCACACACATAGACATGCACACAAAGACACACACACACTCACACACAGACACAATCAAACACTCACACACACACTCAGACACAGACATGGGCACAAACACACATTCACACACACAAACATTCACACACATAAATACACGTGCACACTCACACACACACACACAGACAAAGACACACACACAAACACACACACACTCACACTCACACACACACTCACACACTCACTCACACAATCGCACACATGCACACATACACCTTCACACATATACACACACATACACACACAATCACACACTTAAACACACACATTCACACAAACACACACACAATCAGACACTCATGCACACAAACACACACACACTCAAACACACAAACACAAACATACACTCACACCCACAAACACAATCACTCACACAATCACACACACACGCATGCTCACACTCACACTCACACACAACCACACACACACTCACACACACAACCACACACACAATCACACACACAACACACACACTCACACACACAAATGCACACTCACACACACACAAACATTCGCACAAACATTCACACACACACAAACACACACACACATGCACACAAACACACCCTCACACGCACACAAACATTCTCACACACAAAGACACACACACATACACACACACACACACACACACATGTTTGTGTCTATGTCTGCGTGTGTGTGTATGTGTGTTTGAGTGTGTCTGTGTGTGTGTGTCTTTGTGTGCATGTCTATGTGTGATTGCGTGAGTGTATTTGTGTGTGAGTGTGTGTGATTGTGTGTTTGTGTGTGTGTCTTTGTCTGTGTGTGTGTGTGTTTCTGTGTGCGTGTAGAGTTTGCGTGTGAGTGTGTGAGTGAGTGTGTATGAGTGAGTGTGTGTGAATGTGTGTGTCTGTTTCTGTTTGTGAGTGTGTGTGTGTTTGTGAGTGTGAGTGTGTGTGTAAGTGTATATGAGTGTGTGTGCACGTGTGTTTGTGTGACTGTGTGTATGTGTTTAAGTTTGTGAATGTGTGTGTTAAATGCATGTGTGTGAGTGTGTGTGTGCGTGTGAGTGTGTGTGTGTGTGTATGAGTGTGTGTGTGTTTGTGTGTGTTTGTGTTTGTGTGTGTGCGTGTTTGTATGTGTGTGTATGTTTTTGTGTGTGTGTGTGTGTGCAATCACTCACACACATAGAAATGCACACAAAGACACACACACTCACACACAGACACAATCGAACACTCACACACACACACACACACACAGACATGGACACAAACACACACTCACACACACACAAACATTCACACACATAAATACACGTGCACACTCACACACACACTGTCAAACACAAACACAAACACACACACACACTCACACTCACACACACACTCACACACTCACTCACACAATCACACACATGCACACATACACCTTCACACATATACACACACAATCACACACTTAAACACACACATTCACACAAACACACACACAATCAGACACTCATGCACACAAACACACACACACACACAAACACACAAACACAAACACACACTCACATACACAAACACAATCACTCACACAATCACACACACACAAACACACACACGCATGCTCACACTCACACTCACACACAACCACACACACACTCACACACACAACCACACACACAATCACACACACAACACACACACTCACACACACAAATGCACACTCACACAATCACACACAAACATTCACACACACATTCACACACTCACAAACACATACATGCTCACACACACAAACACACACACAAACACACACACACATGCACACAAACACACCCTCACATGCATACAAACATTCTCACACACAAAGACACACACACATACACAAACACACACACACACACAGACACACACAAACACACAAACGCATATACACACAAACATTCACACACACACACACAGAAACACACTCACACACAGACACTCACACAAACACACATGCACACACACTCACACTCACAAACACATACACACTCACACTCACAAACACAAACACACACACACACAAAAACATACACACACATACAAACACGCACACATACAAACACAAACACACACAAACACACACACACTCATACACACACATACACACTCAAACGCACACACACACTCACACACATGCATTTACACACACACATTCACAAACTTGAACACATACACACACTCACACAAACACATGTGCACACACACTCATATACTCTTACACACACTCACACTCACAAACACACACACACTCACAAACACAAACAGACACACACATTCACACACACACTCACACACACTCACTCATACACACTCATTCACACACTCACACGCAAACTCTACACGCACACAGAAACACACACACAGACAGACAAAAACACACACACAAACACACAAACACACACACTCTCACACACAAACACACTCACGCAATCACTCACACACATAGACATGCACACAAAGACACACACACTCACACACAGACACAATCGAACACTCACACACACACACTCACACACAGACATGGACACAAACACATACTCACACACACACAAACATTCACACACATAAATACACATGCACACTCACACACACTGTCAAACACAAACACAAACACACACACACACACTCACACACACACACACACTCACTCACACAATCACACACATGCACACATACACCTTCACACGCATATACACACAATCACACACTTAAACACACACATTCACACAACACACACACAATCAGACACTCATGCACACAAACACACACACACTCAAACACACAAACACAAACTCACACACTCACACCCACAAACACAGTCACTCACACAATCACACACATACAGTCATGCACACAAACACACACTCACACACACACAAACACACACACACATACACAAACACACACACACACAAACGCATATACACACAAACATTCACACACACACAAACACACATGCACACACACACACAAACAACACTTACACGCTCACACTCACAAAAACATACACACTCACTCTCACAAACACAAACAGACACACACACACACAATAACATAAACACACATACAAACACGCACACACACAAACACAAACACAAACACACACACACATTCATACACACACACACTCACACGCACACACACTCTCACACACATACATTTACACACACACTCACACACTTAAACACATACACACACTCATACAAACACACTCACAAACACACTCACTCACACACTCTTACACAAACACACACTCACATGCTCACACTCACAAACACACACACAAACACAAACAGACACACACATTCACACACACACTCACTCATACACACTCACACACTCACATGCACACTCTAACACGCACACAGAAACACACACACACACAGACAAAGACACACACACAAACACACAATCACACACACTCTCACACACAAACACACTCACGCAATCACTCACACACATAGACATGCACACAAAGACACACACACTCACACACAGACACAATCAAACACTCACACACACACTCACACACAGACATGGACACAAACACACACTCACACACACACAAACATTCACACAAATAAATACACGTGCACACTCACACACACACACTGTCAAACACAAACACAAACACACACACACTCACACACACACACTCACTCACACAATCACACACATGCACACATACACCTTCACAAACATACACACACAATCACACACTTAAACACACGCATTCACACAACACACACACAATCAGACACTCATGCACACAAACACACACACACTCAAACACACAAACACAAACTCACACACTTACACCCACAAACACAATCACTCACACAATCACACACATACAGTCATGCACACAAACACACACTCACACACACACAAACACACACACATACACAAACACACACACACAAACACACACAAATGCATATACACACAAACATTCACACACACACAAACACACATGCACACACATACACAAACAACATTTACATGCTCACACTCACAAAAACATACACACTCACTCTCACAAACACAAACAGACACAAACACACACAATAACATAAACACACATACAAACACGCACACACACAAACACAAACACACACACACATTCATACACACACACACTCACACGCACACACACTCTCACACACATACATTTACACACACACGCACACACTTAAACACATACACACAATCACAAACACACATGCACACACACACACTCTCTTACACAAACACACACTCACACGCTCACACTCACAAACACACACTCACTCACACTCACAAACAGACACACACATTCACACACACACTCACACACACTCACTCATACACACTCACTCACACACTCACACGCACACTCTAACACGCACACAGAAACACACACACACACAGACAAAGACCCATACACAAACACACACACACACAAACACACAGAAAAGCAGAAACACATATACACACAAACATTCACACACACACACACACACAGAAACACACTCACACACCGACATTCACACAAACACGTGTGCACACACACACACTCACGCTCACATTCACAAACACATACACACTCATACTCACACACACAAACAGACACTCACACAAAAACATACACACACATACAAACACGCACACACACAAACACAAACACACACACAAACACACACACTCACATGCACACATACATTTACACACACATACTCACACACTTAAACACATACACACACATACAAATACACTCACACACACACTCACTCACACACTCTTACACAAACACACACTCACATGCTCACACTCACAAACACACACACTCACAAACACAAACAGACACACACATTCACACACAGACTCACACACACTCACTCATAAACACTCACACACTCACATGCACACTCTAACACGCACACAGAAACACACACACACAGACAAAGACACACACACAAACACACAATCACACACACTCTCACACACAAACACACTCACGCAATCACTCACACACATAGACATGCACACAAAGACACACACTCACACACAGACACAATCAAACACTCACACACACACACACACACTCACACACAGACATGGACACAAACACACACTCACACACACACAAACATTCACACACATAAATACACGTGCACACTCACACACACACACTGTCAAACACAAACACAAACACACACACACACACACACTCATGCTCACACAATCACACACATGCACACATACACCTTCACACACATACACACACAATCACACACTTAAACACACACATTCACACAAACACACACACAATCAGACACTCATGCACACAAACACACACACACTCAAACACACAAATACAAACACACACTCACACCCACAAACACAATCACTCACACAACCACACACACACTCACACACACAACCACACAATCACACACACAACACACACACTCACACACAAAAATGCACACTCACACACACAAACATTCACACACACATTCACACACTCACAAACACACACACAAACACATACACACACATGCACACAAACACACCCTCACATGCATACAAACATTCTCACACACAAAGACACACACACATACACAAACACACACACACACACAGACACACACAAACACACAAACGCATATACACACAAACATTCACACACACACACACAGAAACACACTCACACACAGACACTCACACAAACACACATGCACACACACTCACACTCACAAACACATACACACTCACACTCACAAACACAAACACACACACACACACAAAAACATACACACACATACAAACACGCACACATACAAACACAAACACACACAAACACACACACACTCATACACACACATACACACTCACACGCACACACACACTCACACACATGCATTTACACACACACATTCACAAACTTAAACACATACACACACTCACACAAACACACGTGCACACACACTCATATACTCTTACACACACTCACATTCACAAACACACACACACTCACAAACACAGACACACACATTCACACACACACTCACACACACTCACTCATACACACTCACTCACACACTCACATGCAAACTCTACACGCACACAGAAACACACACACACAGACAAAGATACACACACAAACACACAATCACACACACACACAAATACACTCACGCAATCACACATAGACATGCACACAAAGACACACACACACGGACACACTCAAACACACACACACGCAAACATAGACACAAACACACACTCACACACACACAAACATTCACACACACAAATACACACGCATACACACACACACACACTCACTCTCAAACACAAACACACACACTCACACACACTCACACACAATCACACACATACACACATACACCATCTCACACATACACTCACACACACAGTCACACACTTAAACACACACACTCACACAAACACACACACAATCAGACACTCACGCACACAAGCACACACACACTCAAACACTTAAACACAAACTCACACAGTCACGCCCACAAACACAATCACACACATACACTCATGCACACAAGCACACACTCACACACACACAAACATTCATACACACAAACACACACACACACACACATACACAAACACACACACACACACAAACACACAGAAAAGCACAAACGCATATACACACAAACATTCACACACACACACAGAAACACACTCACACACCGACATTCACACAAACACGTGTGCACACACACACACATACACACTCACATTCACAAACACATACACACTCACACTCACACACACAAACAGACACACACACAAAAGCATACACACACATACAAACATGCACACACACAAACACAAACACACACACAAACACACACACACATTCATACACACACACTCACATGCACACACCCACACATACATTTACACACACATACTCACACACTTAAACACATACACACACTCACACAAACACATTCACACACACACACACACATTCACTCACACACTCTTACACAAACACACACTCACATGCTCACACTCACAAACACACACACTCACACTCACAAACACAAACAGACACACACATTCACACACATACTCACACACACTCACTCATACACACTCACACACTCACACGCACACTCTAACACGCACACACACAGACAAAGACACACACACAAACACACAATCACACACACTCTCACACACAAACACACTCACGCAATCACTCACACACATAGACATGCACACAAAGACACACACACACACACACACAGACACAATCGAACACTCATACACACACTCACACAGACATGGACACAAACACACACTCACACACACACAAACATTCACACACATAAATACACGTGCAAACTCACACACACACACTGTCAAACACAAACACAAACACACTCACACACAAACACACAAGCAAACACACATGCTCACACGCACAAACACACACACACACTCATGCACACAAACACACACTCACACGTACACAAACATTCACACACACAAAAACACACACACACTTACACAAACACACACAAATGCATATACACACAAACATTCACACACACACACAGAAACACACTCACACACAGACACTCACACACACATGCGCAGACTCACAAACATACACACACTCACACACAAACACACACTCACACGCTCACACTCACAAACACATACACATTCACACTCAAAGACAAGCAGACACACACACACAAACATACTTGTACACACAAACACACACTCACACTCACAAACACAAACATACACGCACACACAAACACACACACACAATAACACACTCATGCACTTAAACACATACACACACACACACACTCAGACTCAAACACAAACAGACACACAAACACGCACAAACACAAACACACACACTCTAACACACACTCACAAACACGGACTCACACACACACACTCACACTCACAAACACAGACACACACTCACACACACAAACATACACGCACACACAAACACACACACAAAGTCACACACACAAACACACATGCACACTGACACTCACATTCACACACACAAACACACACTCAGACAAAAACACACACACAAACAAACACACACACGCACGCTCACACTCACACACTCACACTCACACACAAACACACACACACTCACACACACAAACACATACACACTCACACACACATCACACACACTCACACACACAAATACACACTCACACACACACACAAACATTCACACACACATTCACACACTCACAAACACACAAACAAACACATACACACACACTCACACTCACAAACCCAAGGAGACACACGCTCACACACACAAACGTACATGCACACACAAACACACACGCACACACATACAAACATTCACACACACAAACACACACACACTCACAAACACACACACACTCACACACACAAACACACAACCACGCACACACACACACACAACACACACACTCACACACACAAATACACACTCACACACACACACACACAAACATTCACACACACATTCACACACTCACAAACACACACACAAACTCATACACACTCACACTCACACAAACATACACACAAACACACACACAAACACATATACACACAAACATTCACACACACACACAGAAACACACTCACACACACTCACACAAACACACACGCATACACTCACTCATACACACTCACTCAAACACTCACACGCACACTCTAACACGCACACACAAACACACACACAAACACACAATCACACACACTCTCACACACAAACACACTCACGCAATCATGCACACACATGGACATGCACACAACGACACACACACACGCACACACAGACACACTCACATACACACACACACACTCTCACACAAAAAAACACACGCACACAAAGACACACACTCAAACAAACACACACTCCAACACACTCACATACACACAAAATGCACACACAAACACACACGCTCACAAACAAACACACACTCACACTCACAAACACAAACACACATTCACACACACTCTCACACACACTCACTCATACGACACTCACTCACACACTCACACACACACTCTAACACACGCACACAAACACACACACACACAGACAAAGACACACACACAAACACACAAGCACACACCAACACACACAAACACACTCACGCAATCATGCACACACATAGACGTGCACACAACGACACACACACTCACACACAGACATACTCACACAAACACACACACACACTCACACACAGAAAAACACACACACACAAAGACACACTCAAACAAACACACACACACTCACAGACAGACACATACACAAACATACAATCATACACACACTCACACACAAACACACTCACGCAATCATGCACACACATAGACATGCACACAAAGACACACACACACTCACACACAGACACACACACACAGAAAAACACACACACACAAAGACACACACTCAAACACACTTACACACACACAAACACACACACAAACATGCACATACAAACACGCACACACAAACAAACACACACTCACACAAACACACACACACAAACACACACTCACGCACACAAACACACACACACACAAACATTCACACAAACACACTCACATTCACACACAAACTCACAAACACACACACACAAACACACACACAAACAGACACAGACACACAAACATACACGCACACACAAACATACACTCACACACACAAACACAAACACACACACACTCAAACACACACACACTCACACAATCACACACACTCACGCATACAATCACATACATACACTCACACACACAATCACACATACACTCACACAAACACGCACACACACTCACACACACACACTCACACATACACACACACATACACACACTCACACACACAAACATACACAAGCACACATGCAAACACACATACTCACAAACACTCACACACACAAACACACTCATCACACACACTGAGACACACACAAATACAAACACACTCACTCACACAGACACATACACACTCTCACACACAAACACACCCTTACACACACACACACACACATACACAAACACACAAACACTCATGCACACTAACACACACTAACACACACAGAGGCATATACACACATTCACACACACATACAGAAACACACACACACACAAACACACAAACACACACACAAACAAACACACACGCAAACACACATGCACACTCACATTCACCCACTCACACTCACGCACATACACACACACTCATACACACAAACACACCACCACACACAACACACACACACTCACAAACACAAATACACACACACACATAAACATTCACACACATGCACACAGAAGCACACTCACACACAGACACTCACACAAACACACACACTCACACACAGACACGCTCACATTCACAAACATAAACAGACGCACACTCACAAACACAAACTTACATGCACACACAAACACACACTCACAAACACACACACATACCCTCACATGCATACACTCACACACATACACTTACATGCACACACACACTTAAACACATACACACACTAACACAATCACACACGCTCACAAACACACTCACTCAATCTCTTACACAAACACATGCTCACAAACAATCACACACTCACACACTCACACTCCCAAACACAGACACACACATTCACACATTCACACAGACACTCACACACACTCACTCATACACACTCACTTACACACTCACATGCACCCTCTAACATGCACACAGAAGCACACACACAAACAGAAAAATAAACAGACAATCACACACACTCACACACAAACACACTCACGCAATCATGCACACACATAGACATGCACAAAAAGACACACTCACACTCACACACATACACACACACACTCACACACACAACTGCACAAGAAAGTACAACACACACGCACACACAAATACACACTCACACACACACACAAACATTCACACACACACATTCACACACAAACACACACACGCTAACACACACAAACACACAAACACACACACACAAACATTCACACACACACATTCACACACTCACAAACACACACACACTAACACACACACACACTCACATGCATACATACTCACACACATACACTTACATGCACACACTCACACACGTAAACACATACACACACTCACACAAACACACACACTCACACACACTCACACACTTACACAAACACACACTGACACTCACAAACACACACACACTCACACATATACACTTACACACTCTCACACACTTAAACACATGCACACACACACAAACATGCACACATAAACACACACACACATTCCCACACACAAATACGCACACTCTTACACAAACACACACTGACACTCACAAACACACACACACTCACACATATACACTTACACACTCTCACACACTTAAACACATGCACACACACACAAACATGCACACATAAACACACACACACATTCCCACACACAAATACGCACACTCTTACACAAACACACACTCACACTCACAAATACACACACGTTCACACTCACAAACACAAACAGACACACACATTCACACACACTCTCACACACACAATCACACACATACACTCACACAAACACTCACAAACACTGACACACACACACTCACACATACAACACACATACTCACACACACACAAACACACTCATCACACACACTCACACACACTCACACACACAAACACACATACAAACACTCATACTCACACGCACTCACACACATAAACACATTCATCACTCACACACACACACACAAACACACTCACTCACACAGACACACACACACACACTCACACACAAACACACCCTTACACATACACACACACACAAACACACTTGCACACACACAAACATTCCCACGCTCAAACACACACACACACATACACAAACACACACACACACACAAACACACACTCACACACAAAGGCATATACACACATTCACACACACATACAGAAACACACACACACAGACACACACAGACACACACGCACACACTCATAAACACACACACACACAAACACACACTCACATGCTCACACTCGCACACACATACACACTAACACTCACAAACACAAACAGACACACACTCACACACACAAACATACATGCACACAGAAACACAAACTCACACACTCAAACACAAACACCCACACACACACTCACATGCACGCAAACTCACACACACACATACACTTACACACTCACACTCACACAAACACACACACTCACACACTCTTACAGAAACACACACACACGCTCACAAACGCACACACACTCACACTCACAAACACAAACAAACATTCACACACTCTCACACACACTCACTCATACGACACTCACTCACACACTCACACACACACTCTAACACACACACACAAGCACCCACACACAAAGACACACACACAAACACACAAGCACACACAAACACACACAAACACACTCACGCAATCATGCACACACATAGACGTGCACACAAAGACACACACACACACAGACACACTCACACACACACACTCACACACAGAAAAACACACACAAAGACACACACTCAAACAAACACACACACACTCACAGACAAAGACACACACACAAACACACAATCACACACACACTCACACACAAACACACTCACGCAATCATGCACACACATAGACATGCACACAAAGACACACACACACTCACACACAGACACACACACACAGAAAAACACACACATACAAAGACACACACTCAAACACACTTTCACACACACAAACACACACACAAACATGCACACACAAACACGCACACACAAACAAACACACACTCACACAAACACACACACACAAACACACACTCACGCACACAAACACACACACAAACATTCACACAAACACACTCACATTCACACACAAACTCACAAACACACACACACACACAAACAGACCCAGACACACAAACATACATGCACACACAAACATACACTCACACACACAAACACAAACACACACACACTCAAACACACACACACACTCACACAATCAAACACACTCACGCACACAATCACATACAAACACTCACACACACGATCACACATACACTCACACAAACACGCACAAACACGCACACACACTCACACTCACACATACACACACACATACTCACACACACTCACACACACAAACACACAAACACACATACAAACACACATACTCACAAACACTCACACACACAAACACACTCACACACACACTCACACACAAACACATACAAACACACTCACTCACATGGACGGACACACACTCTCACACACAAACACACCCTTACACACACACACACACACACATACACAAACACACAAACACTCATGCACACTAACACACACAAACACACACAAAGGCATATACACACAAACATTCACACACACTTACAGAAACACACACACTCAGACATACAATCACACACACAAACACACACACAAACAAACACACATGCAAACACACATGCACACTCACATTCACCCACTCACACTCACGCACATACACACACACTCATACACACAAACACACCACCACACATAACACACACACACTCACACACACAAATACACACACACACATAAACATTCATACACACGCACACAGAAACACACTCACACACAGACACTCACACAAACACACACACACACAGACACACTCACATTCACAAACACAAACAGACACACACTCAGAAACACAAACATACATGAACACACAAACACACACTCACAAACACACACACATACCCTCACATGCATACACTCACACACATACACTTACATGCACACACACACTTAAACACATACACACACTAGCACAAACACACACGCTCACACACACACTCACACTCTTACACAAACACATGCTCACACACTCACACTCACACTCACAAACACAGACACACATATTCACACATTCACACACACACTCACACACACTCACTCATACACACTCACTTACACACTCACACGCACACTCTAAAATGCACACAGAAACACACACACAAACAGAAAAAGAAACACACACAAACACACAATCACACACACTGTCACACACAAACACACATGCAATCATGCACACACATAGACATGCACAAAAAGACACACTCACACTCACACACATACATACACACACACACTCACACACACAACCACACAAGCACACACAATACACACACACACACAAATACACACTCACACACACACACAAACATTCACACACACACATTCACACACACACAAACACACACATGCTAACACACGCACACTCACATGCACACACACTCACACACATACACTTACACACACTCACACATATAAACACATACACACACTCACACAAACACACACGCTCACACACACACTCACTCACACTCTTACACAAACACACACTCACTCACAAACACACACACACTCACACACATACACTTACACACACACACTCACACTTAATCACATGCACACACACACAAACACACACGCTCACACACACACACTCACACACATACAAACATGCACACACAAACACACACACATTCCCACACACAAACACGCACACCCTTACACAAACACACACTCACACTCACAAACACAAACAGACACACACATTCTAACACACAATCACACACACTCACTCATACACACTCACTCTCACACTCACATGCACACTCTAACATGCACACACAAACACACACACACACAGAAAGACACACACACAAACACACAATCACACACACTCTCAAACACAAACACACTCATGCAATCACGCACACACATGGACATGCACACAAAGACACACACACTCACACACAGGTATACTCACACAATCACACACACACACTCACACAGAAAAACACAGACACACAAAGACACACACTCAAACAAACACACACTCACACACACTCACTCACACACAAACATGCACACACAAACACACACACACTCCCACACACAAACACGCACACACAAACATACACTCACACAAACACACTGACACTCACATTCACACCCAAACTCACAAACACACACACACGTGCACACAGTCACTCACACACAAACACACAAACACATACACACAAACATTCATGCACACAAAAATACTTACACAAACACACACACAAACACTCACACACACAAACACACAAACATTCACACACACAGAAACACACTCACATACAGACACTCACAAACACACACGCTCACACTCTCACACACGCTCACACATACGCTCACACACAGACTCACACACTCACTCACAAACACACACACACACTCACACTCACAAACACAAACACACACACACCCAAACACACACACACTCACTCACACAATCACACACACTCACGCACACAATCACACACATACACTCACACACACAATCACACACATACACTCACACAAACACACACACACTCACACACATACACTCACACATACAAACACACATACTCACAAATACTCACACACACAAACACACTCATCACACACACTCACACACACAAACACACATACAAACACACATACTCACAAACACTCACACACACAAACACACTCATTACACACACACACACACAAACACACTCATCACACACACTCACACACACACACACAAATACACTCACTCACACTGACACACACAGACTCTCACACACAAGCACACCCTTACACACACACTCACACACACAAATACACTTGCACACACACATAAACATTCCCACACTCAAAGACACACGCACACATACACAAACACACACACACACACACACACAAACACGCATGCACACAAAAACATACTCACACACAAAGGCATATACACACAAACATTCACACACACATACAGAAACGCACACACACAGACACGCACAAACACACACGCACACACTCATAAACACACACACTCACACACAAACACACACTCACATGCTCACACTCACACACACATACACACACACTCACGAACACAAACATACACACACTCACACACACAAACATACATGCACACAGAAACACACAATCACACACTCAAACATAAACACACACACTCACCCACAGATGCACACACACACAAACTCACACACACAAAAACACTTACACACACACACTCACACAAACACACACACTCACTCACACACTTAAACAGAAACACACTCACACGCTCACACTCACTCACACACTCACACACACACACACAGACAAAGACACACACACAAACACACAATCACACACACTCTCACACACACACTCACGCAATCATGCACACACATAGACATGCACACAAAGACACACAGAAACACACACACACACAAAGACACACACTCAAACACACTCACACACACACAAACACACACACACAGAAACACAAACACAAACAAACACACACGCTAACGCACATGCATGCTCACATTCACACACTCACACTCACACGCATAACACACACTCACACACACAAACACACAACCACACACAACACACACACACACTCACACACACAAATACACACTCACACACAAACAAACATACACACACAAACACACACACACAAACACACACAGACACATATACACACAAATATTCACACACACACAGAAACACACTCACACACAGACTCTCACACAAACACACACGCACACACTCACACACAGACACACTCACACTCACAAACACAAACAGACACACAATCACACACACAAACATACATGCACACACATACACACACACTCACACACACAACCACACACAACACACACACAATCACACACACAAATACGCACTCACACACACACAGACATACAAACACAAACACACACACACAAACAAACACACACAATCGCATATACACACAAATATTCACACACACACACAGAAACACACACACACAGACACACACAAACAAACACACTCACGCACAGACACACTCACACTCACAAACACAAACATACATGCACACACAAACACTCACTCACAAACACAAACACACACACACAAACACACACACAGACCCTCACATACATTCACACACACACTCACATGCACACACTCACACACATACACTTACATGCACACACACACTTAAACACATACACACACTAACACAAACACACACGCTCACACATACACTCACTCACACTCTTACACAAACGCACACTCATACACTCACACTCACAAACACAGACACACACATTCACACATTTGCACACACACTCACACAGACTCGCTCACACACTCACACGCACACTCTAACATGCACACAGAAACACACACACACATACAAAGAAATACACACAAGCATACAATCACACACACTCTCACACACAAACACACTCACATAATCATGCACACACATAGACATGCACACAAAGACACACACACTCACACACAGACACACTGACACACACACTTACACACACACAAACACACACTCACACACAAACAACCACATACCCAAATGCACACGCACGCTCACACTCACACACTCACACTCTAACACACACTCACACACACTCACACACACAAACACACAAGCACACACAACACACACACTCACACACACAAACACACACACAAACTCACACACACAAACACACAAAAACACACACAAACACACACACACACAAACACACAAACACATATAAACACAAACACACACACACACACAGAAACAGACTCACACACAGACACTCACACACTGACAAACACACACGCACAAACGCACACACAGACCCTCACATACATTCACACACACACTCACATGCACACACTCACACACTTAAACACATACACACACTTACACAAACACACATGCTCACACACACACTCACTCACACTCTTACACAAACACACACTCACACTCACAAACACACACACACTCACTCATACACACTCACTCTCACACTCACACGCACATTCTAACACGCACACACAAACACACGCACACACAGAAAGACAAACACACAAACACACAATCACACACACTCTCACACACAAACACACTCATGCAATCATGCACACTCATGGACATGCACACAAAGACACACACACACACACAGACATACGCACACACACACACACACTCACACGTACACAAACACACACACACTGACAAAGACACACACACTCACACACACCCTCACCCACAAACACACTCACGCAATCATGCACACACATAGACATGCACACAAAGACACACACACACTCACACACAGAAAAACACATACACACAAAGAGACACACTCAAACACACTTACACACACACCCTCACACACACAAACACACTTGCACACACACACAAACATTCCCACACTCAAACACACACACATACACAAACACACACACACAAACACAAACACTCATGCACACAAACACACACTCTCACACAAAGACATATACACACAAACATTCACACACACATACAGAAACACACACACACAGACACACACAAACACACACGCACACACTCATAAACACACACACTCACACACAAACACACACTCACATGCTCACACTCGCACACACATACACACTCACACTCACAAACACAAACAGACACACACACATGCACAAACATACATGCACACAGAAACACACACTCACACACTCACACACTCACACACTCAAACACAAACACAAACACACACACACATACACTCACATGCACACAAACACCCACACCCACACACATACACTTACACAACACAAACACACACTCACTCACACATTCTTACAGAAACACACTCACATGCTCACACTCACAAACACACACTCACTCACACTCACAAACACAAACACACATTCACACAGACTCTCACACACACTCACTCATACACTTTCAGTCATACACACACTCTAAAACACGCACACAAACACACACGCACACACAGACAAAGACACACACACAGACACACAATCACACACACACACACACACAGAAAAACACACACACACTCACACTCACACACTCACACTCACACACATACACACACACTCACACACACAAACACACATGCACACACAACACACACACACTCACACACACAAATACACACACACACAAACATTCACACACACACATTCACATACTCACAAACACACACACAAACACACACACTCTCACACACAAACACACTCACAAACACAAAATCACACACACACAAACATACACACACAAACACACAAACACACACACACACAAACACACACAAACACATATACACACAAACATTCACACACACAGAGAAACACACACACACAGACACTCACACAAACACACACTCACACTCACAAACACAAACAGACACACACACACACACACACAAACATACACACACTCACAAACACACATACACAAACCCACAGACCCTCACATACACTCACACACACAGTCACATGCACACACACTCACACTCATACACTTACACGCACACACTCACACAATTAAACACATACTCACACTCACACAAACACACACGCTCACATACACACTCACTCACACACTCACACAAACACACACAAATACACACACACGCACACAAACAGTCACTCACACACAAACACACAAACACATACACACAAACACACACACACAAACACTCACACACACAAACACACAAACATTCACACCCACACAGAAACGCACTCACACACAGAAACTCACACAAACACACAAGCCCACAATCACACATACACTCACACACAGACAAACACACACAGACACTCACAAACACACACACAAACAGACACAGAAACTCACAAACATACACGCACACGCAACCACTCACACACACACAAACACAAACACACACACACTCAAATACACACACACACTCACACAATCACACACGCTCACATACACACACACACTCTTACACAAACACACACACAAACACACACAAACACAAACACACAAACACATACACTCACACACACTCACACACACACACACTCACACATACAAACACACATACTCACATACACAAACACACTCATCACACACACACAAACACACACACAAATCCACACACAGACAAACACACACACACTCACACAAACACACACAAACACACACACACATGTGCACACAAACAATCACTCACACACAAACACAAAAGCACATACACACAAACATTCATACACACAAACACACACACAAACACATATACACACAAACACACAAACATTCACACTCACACAGAAACACACACACACAGAGACTCACACAAACACACATGCTCACACTCACACACATACACACACAGACTCACACACACACTCACAAACACACACACACACTCACAAACACACACACAAACAGACACAGACACACAAACATACACGCACACACAAACACACACTCACAAACACAAACACAAACACACACACACTCAAACACACTCACACACTCACACAATCACACACACTGATGCACACAATCACACACATACACTCACACACAATCTCACACATACACTCACACAAACACTCACACACACTCACACACACACACTCAGACACACAAACACACATACTCACACACACTCACATACACAAACACACTCATCACACATACTCACACACACTCACACATACAAACACACATACAAACACATACTCACAAACACTCACACACACATCACACACACACACAAACACACTCACTCACACAGACACACACAAACTCTCACACACAAACACACCCTTATACACACACCCTCACACACACAAACACACTTGCACACACACACAAACATTCCCACACTCAAACACACACACACAAACACACACAAACACATATACACACAAACATTCACACACACACAGAAACACACACTCACAGACACTCACACAAACACACACTCACACTCACAAACACAAACAGACACACAATCACACACACAAACATACATGCACACACAAACACACACTCACAAACACAAACACACACACACACAAACACACACACAGACACACACAAACACACACGCACACACTCATAAACACACACACTCACACACAAACACACTCACATGCTCACGCTCGCACACATACACACTCACACAAACACAAACAGACACACACTCACACACACAAACATACATGCACACAGAAACACACACACACACTCACACACTCACACACTCAAACACAAACACAAACACACACACACATACACTCACATTCACACAAACACCCACACCCACACACATACACTTACACAACACAAACACACACTCACTCACACACTCTTACAGAAACACACTCACATGCTCACACTCACAAACACACACTCACTCACACTCACAAACACAAACACACATTCACACAGACTCTCACACACACTCACTCATACACTTTCAGTCATACACACACTCTAACACACGCACACAAACACACACACACACACAAAGACACACACACAAACACACAATCACACACACTCACACACACACAAGAACACACACTCAAACACACTCACACACATACAAACACACACTCACACAAAAACACACACACAAACAAACAATCACACACGCAAATGCACACACACACTCACACTCACACACTCACACTCACACACATACACACACACTCTCACACACACAAACACACATGCACACACAACACACACACTCACACACACAAATACACACACACACAAACATTCACACACACACATTCACATACTCACAAACACACACACAAACACACACACTCTCACACACAAACACACTCACAAACACAAAATCACACACACACAAACATACACACACAAACACATATACACACAAACATTCACACACACAGAAACACACACACACAGAGACTCACACAAACACACATGCTCACACTCACACACATACACACACAGACTCACACACACACTCACAAACACACACACACACTCACAAACACACACACAAACAGACACAGACACACAAACATACACGCACACACAAACACACACTCACAAACACAAACGCAAACACACACACACTCAAACACACTCACACACTCACACAATCACACACACTGATGCACACAATCACACACATACACTCACGCACAATCTCACACATACACTCACACAAACACTCACACACACTCACACACACACACTCAGACATACAAACACACATACTCACACACTCACATACACAAACACACTCATCACACATACTCACACACACTCACACATACAAACACACATACAAACACATACTCACAAACACTCACACACACATCACACACACTCACACACACACACAAACACACTCACTCACACAGACACACACACACTCTCACGCACAAACACACCCTTATACACACACCCTCACACACACAAACACACTTGCACACACACACAAACATTCCCACACTCAAACACACACACACAAACACACACAAACACATATACACACAAACATTCACACACACACAGAAACACACACTCACAGACACTCACACAAACACACACTCACACTCACAAACACAAACAGACACACAATCACACACACAAACATACATGCACACACAAACACACACTCACAAACACAAACACACACACACACAAACACACACACAGACACACACAAACACACACGCACACACTCATAAACACACACACTCACACACAAACACACACTCACATGCTCACACTCGCACACATACACACTCACACAAACACAAACAGACACACACTCACACACACAAACATACATGCACACAGAAACACACACACACACTCACACACTCACACACTCAAACACAAACACAAACACACACACACATACACTCACATTCACACAAACACCCACACCCACACACATACACTTACACAACACAAACACACACTCACTCACACACTCTTACAGAAACACACTCACATGCTCACACTCACAAACACACACTCACTCACACTCACAAACACAAACACACATTCACACAGACTCTCACACACACTCACTCATACACTTTCAGTCATACACACACTCTAACACACGCACACAAACACACACACACACACACACACACAGACAAAGACACACACACAAACACACAATCACACACACTCACACACACACACACAGAAAAACACACACACTCAAACACACTCACACACATACAAACACACACTCACACAAAAACACACACACAAACAAACAATCACACACGCAAACACACACACACACTCACACTCACACACTCACACTCACACACATACACACACACTCTCACACACACATACACACATGCACACACAACACACACACTCACACACACAAATACACACACACACAAACATTCACACACACACATTCACATACTCACAAACACACACACAAACACACGCACTCTCACACACAAACACACTCACAAACACAAAATCACACACACACAAACATACACACACAAACACACAAACACACACACATATAAACACACACAAACACATATACACACAAACATTCACACTCACATAGAAACACACACACACAGAGACTCACACAAACACACATGCTCACACTCACACACATACACACACAGACTCACACACACACTCACAAACACACACACACAAAAACACACACACAAACAGACACAGACACACAAACATACACGCACACACAAACACACACTCACAAACACAAACACAAACACACACACACTCAAACACACTCACACACTCACACAATCACACACACTGATGCACACAATCACACACATACACTCACACACAGACACACTCACACACACACACTCACACACAGAAAAACACACACACACAATGACACACACTCAAACACACTCACACACACACAAACACACACTCACACACAAACAACCACATACCCAAACGCACACGCACGCTCACACTCACACACTCACACTCACACTCACACACACACTCACACACACTCACACACACAAACACACAAGCACACACAACACACACACTCACACAAACAAACACGCACACAAACTCACACACACAAATACACAAAAACACACACAAACACACAAACACACACACACAAACACACAAACACATATAAACACAAACACACACACACACAGAAACAGACACACACAGACACTCACACACTGACAAACACACATGCACAAACGCACACACAGACCCTCACATACACTCACACACACACTCACATGCACACACACTCACACACATACACTCACATGCACACACTCACACACTTAAACATATACACACACTTACACAAACACACATGCTCACACACACACTCACTCACACTCTTACACAAACACACACTCACACTCACAAACACACACACACTCACTCATACACACTCACTCACACTCACACGCACATTCTAACACGCACACACAAACACACGCACACACAGAAAGACAAACACACAAACACACAATCACACACACTCTCACACACAAACACACTCATGCAATCACGCACACTCATGGACATGCACACAAAGACACACACACACACAGACATACGCACACACACACACACACACTCACACGTACACAAACACACACACACTGACAAAGACACACACACTCACACACACCCTCACCCACAAACACACTCACGCAATCATGCACACACATAGACATGCACACAAAGACACACACACACTCACACACAGAAAAACACATACACACAAAGAGACACACT
>NC_054500.1:5556214-5566214 GCF_017639515.1 Carcharodon carcharias
CACACTCACACACACAAATACACACACACACAAACATTCACACACACACATTCACATACTCACAAACACACACACAAACACACACACTCTCACACACAAACACACTCACAAACACAAAATCACACACACACAAACATACACACACAAACACACAAACACACACACACAAACACACACAAACACATATACACACAAACATTCACACACACACAGAAACACACACTCACAGACACTCACACAAACACACACTCACACTCACAAACACAAACAGACACACACACACATACAGGCACGCACACTCACAAACACAAACAGACACACACAAACCCACAGACCCTCACATACACTCACACACACAGTCACATGCACACACACTCACACTCATACACTTACACGCACACACTCACACAATTAAACACACACTCACACTCACACAAACACACACGCTCACATACACACTCACTCACACACTCACACAAACACAAACAAACACACACACACATGCACACAAACAGTCACTCACATACAAACACACAAACACATACACACAAACACACACACAAACACTCACACACACAAACATACAAACGTTCACACCCACACAGAAACGCACTCACACACAGAAACTCACACAAACACACAAGCCCACAATCACACATACACTCACACACAGACAAACACACACAGACACTCACAAACACACACACAAACAGACACAGACACACAAACATACACGCACACACAACCACTCACACACACAAACACAAACACACACACACTCAAATACACAAACACACTCACACAATCACACACACTCACATACACACTCACACACTCTTACACAAACACACACACAAACACACACAAACACAAACACACAAACACATACACACAAACACACACACAGACTCACACAATCACACACACTCACGCACACAATCACACACAAACACACACACACAAAAACACACTCATCACACACACTCACACACACAAACACACATACTCACAAACACTCACACACACAAACACACTTATCACACACTCATGCACACACACTCACACATACAAACACACATACTCACACACACACAAACACACATTCAAACACACATACTCACTAACACTCACACACACAAACACACTCATCACACACACAAATACAAACACACTCAGTCACACAGACACACACACACTCTCACACACACACTCTTACACACACACACTCACACACACAAACACACTTGCACACACACACACAAACATTCCCACACTCAAACACACACACACATACATAAACACACACTCACACACAAAGGCATATACACACAAAAATCACACACACACATACAGAAACACACATACACAGACACACACAAACACACACACACTCATAAACACACACGCTCACACACAAACACATACACACTCACACTCACAAACACAAACAGACACACACACACACACAAACATACATGCACACAGAAACACACACACACACTCAAACACAAACACACACACAAACACAAACACACACACATACACTCACACGCACACAAACTCACACACAAACACCCAAACACATACACACAAACATTCATACACACAAACACACACACAAACACTCACACACACAAACACACAAACATTCACACCCACACAGAAACGTACTCACACACAGAAACTCACACAAACACATAAGCCCACAATCACACATACACTCTCACACAGACAAACACACACAGACACTCACAAACACACACACAAACAGACAAACATACACGCACACACAACCACTCACACACACACACACAAACACAAACACACACATACTCAAACACACACACACACTCACACAATCACACACACTCACATACACACTCACTCACACTCTTACACAAACACACACACAAACACAAACACACAAACACATACACACAAACATTCATACACACAAACACACACAAACACTCACACACACAAACAAACAAACATTCACACTCACACAGAAACACACCCACATACAGAAAATCACACAAACACGCTCACACTCACACACACACTCCCACATACACTCACACACAGACTCACACACTCACTCACAAACACACACACACTCACAGACACACACACAAACACACACACACACTCACACAATCACACACACTCACGCACACAATCACACACATACACTCACACACAAAATCACACATACACTCACACAAACAGACAAACACTCACACACGCACAATCACACATACAAACACACATACTCACACACACACACACACACACTCATCACACACACTCACACACACTCACACACACAAACACACATACTCACAAACACTGACACACACAAACACACTCATCACACACTCATGCACACACACACACATACACTCACACACACAATCACACACACACTCACACTCACAGAAACAGACACACACTCACACACGCACACTCACACATACAAACACACATACTCATACACACACACACACACACACTCATCACACACACTCACACACACTCACACACACAAACACACATACTCACAAACACTGACACACACAAACACACTCATCACACACTCATGCACACACACACACATACACTCACACACACAATCACACACACACTCACACTCACAGAAACAGACACACACTCACACACGCACACTCACACATACAAACACACATACTCATACACACACACACACACAAACTCATCACACACACTCACACACACTCACACACACAAACACACATACTCACAAACACTGACACACACAAACACACTCATCACACACTCATGCACACAATCACACACATACACTCACACATACAATCACACACACACTCACACAAACACGCACACACACAAACACACACTCACACATACAAACACACATACTCACACACACACAAACACACATTCAAACACGCATACTCACAAACACTCACACACACGAACACACTCATCACACACACTCACACAAACACACACACAAACACACTCACGCAGACACACACACAAACACACTCACGCAGACACACACACACTCTCACACACACACCCTTACACACACACACTAACACACGCAAACACACACACAAACATTCACACACACACACAGAAATGCACTCACACACAGAAACTCACACAAACACACACACTCACATACACACTCACACACTCTTACACAAACACACACACAAACACACACAAACACAAACACACAAACACATACACACAAACACACACACAGACTCACACAATCACACACACTCACGCACACAATCACACACAAACACACACACACAAAAACACACTCATCACACACACTCACACATACAAACACACATACTCACACACACACAAACACACATTCAAACACACATACTCACTAACACTCACACACACAAACACACTCATCACACACACAAACACAAACACACTCAGTCACACAGACACACACACACTCTCACACACACACTCTTACACACACACACTCACACACACAAACACACTTGCACACACACACACAAACATTCCCACACTCAAACACACACACACATACATAAACACACACTCACACACAAAGGCATATACACACAAAAATCACACACACACATACAGAAACACACATACACAGACACACACAAACACACACACACACACACTCATAAACACACACGCTCACACACAAACACATACACACTCACACTCACAAACACAAACAGACACACACACACACACAAACATACATGCACACAGAAACACACACACACACTCAAACACAAACACACACACAAACACAAACACACACACATACACTCACACGCACACAAACTCACACACAAACACCCAAACACACACACACAAACATTCATACACACAAACACACACACAAACACTCACACACACAAACACACAAACATTCACACCCACACAGAAACGTACTCACACACAGAAACTCACACAAACACATAAGCCCACAATCACACATACACTCTCACACAGACAAACACACACAGACACTCACAAACACACACACAAACAGACAAACATACACGCACACACAACCACTCACACACACACACACAAACACAAACACACACATACTCAAACACACACACACACTCACACAATCACACACACTCACATACACACTCACTCACACTCTTACACAAACACACACACAAACACAAACACACAAACACATACACACAAACATTCATACACACAAACACACACAAACACTCACACACACAAACAAACAAACATTCACACTCACACAGAAACACACCCACATACAGAAAATCACACAAACACGCTCACACTCACACACACACTCCCACATACACTCACACACAGACTCACACACTCACTCACAAACACACACACACTCACAGACACACACACAAACACACACACACACTCACACAATCACACACACTCACGCACACAATCACACACATACACTCACACACAAAATCACACATACACTCACACAAACAGACAAACACTCACACACGCACAATCACACATACAAACACACATACTCACACACACACACACACACACACTCATCACACACACTCACACACACTCACACACACAAACACACATACTCACAAACACTGACACACACAAACACACTCATCACACACTCATGCACACACACACACATACACTCACACACACAATCACACACACACTCACACTCACAGAAACAGACACACACTCACACACGCACACTCACACATACAAACACACATACTCATACACACACACACACACACACTCATCACACACACTCACACACACTCACACACACAAACACACATACTCACAAACACTGACACACACAAACACACTCACCACACACTCATGCACACACACACACATACACTCACACACACAATCACACACACACTCACACTCACAGAAACAGACACACACTCACACACGCACACTCACACATACAAACACACATACTCATACACACACACACACACAAACTCATCACACACACTCACACACACTCACACACACAAACACACATACTCACAAACACTGACACACACAAACACACTCATCACACACTCATGCACACAATCACACACATACACTCACACATACAATCACACACACACTCACACAAACACGCACACACACAAACACACACTCACACATACAAACACACATACTCACACACACACAAACACACATTCAAACACGCATACTCACAAACACTCACACACACGAACACACTCATCACACACACTCACACAAACACACACACAAACACACTCACGCAGACACACACACACTCTCACACACACACCCTTACACACACACACTAACACACGCAAACACACACACAAACATTCCCACACTCAAACATACACACACATACATAAACACACACTCACACACAAAGGCATATACAAAAAAAATCACACACACATACAGAAACACACACACAGACACACACAAACACACATGCACACACACACTCACAAACACATACACACACACTCACAAACACAAACAGACACACACTCACACACAAACATACATGCACACAGAAACACACACACACACACTCAAACACAAACACATGCACAAACACAAACACACACACACACTCACACGCACACAAACTCACACACACATATATACTTAAACACACACACTCACTCACTCTTACAGAAACACACTCACACACTCACACTCACAAACACACACTCACTCACACTCACAAACACAAACACACATTCACACACACACTCACACTCACACTCACTCATACACACGCACTTCACACACACACTCTAACACATGCACACAAACACAAACACACACAGACAAAGACACACACACAAACACACAATCACACACACTCACACACAAACACACTCACACAATCATGCACACACATAGACATGCACACACACACAGAAACACACTCACGCACAGACACTCACAAGCACACACACACACACTCATACACACACACGCACACAAACATACATACACTCACAAACACACACTCACAAACACAAACACACATACAAACACACATACTCACAAACACTCACACACACAAACACACTCATCACACACACTCACACAGACACAAGCACACTCACTCTCACAGACACACACACTCTCACACACAAACACACCCTTACACACACACACTCACACACAAAAACACACTTGCACACATGCACAAACATTCCCACACTCAAACACACACACACACATACACAAACACAAACTCACACACACAAACACACAAACACTCATGCACACAAACACACACTCTCACACAAAGGCATATACACACAAACATTCACACACACATACAGAAACACACACACACAGACACACACAAACACACACGCACACACTCATAAACACACACACTCACACACAAACACACACTCAAATGCTCACACTCGCACACACATACACACTCACACTCACAAACACAGACACACACACACACACAAACATACATGCACACAGAAACACACACTCACACACTCAAACACAAACACAAACACACACACACATACACTCACATGCACACAAACACCCACACACACACATACACTTACACAACACAAACACACACTCAGTCACACACTTAAACAGAAACACACTCACATGCTCACACTCACAAACACACACTCACTCACACTCACAAACACAAACACACATTCACACAGACTCACACACACTCACTCATACACATTCAGTCATACTCACACTCTAACACACGCACACACACAAACATACACACACACAGACAAAGACACACACACAAACACACAACCACACACACTCACACACAAACACACTCACGCAATCATGCACACACATAGACATGCACACAAAGACTCACACACAGACAAACTCACACACACACACACACACACACACACACACACAGAAAAACACGCACACACAAGAACACACAATCAGACACACACACACAAACACACACACAAAAACACAGACACAAACAAACAATCACACATGCAAACGCACATGCACACTCACACTCACGCACTCACACTCACACACATACACACACACTCTCACACACACAAATACACACTCACACACAAACATTCACACACACATTCACATACTCACAAACACACACACAAACACACACACAAACACACTCACAAACACACACAAACATACACACACAAACACACAAACACATATACACACAAGCATTCACACACACACACAGAAACACACTCACATACAGGCACGCACACTCACAAACACAAACGGACACACACACACAAACATACACACACTCACAAACACACACACACAAACCCACAGACCCTCACATACACTCACACACACACTCACATGCACACACACTCACACTCATACACTTACACGCACACACTCACACACTTAAACACATACTCACACTCACACAAACACACACGCTCACATACACACTCACTCACACAATCACACAAACACACACATGCACACAAACAGTCACTCACACACAAACACACAAACACATACACACAAACACACACACAAACACTCACACACACAAACACACAAACATTCACACACACACACAGAAATGCACTCACACACAGAAACTCACACAAACACACAAGCCCACAATCACACATACACTCACACACAGACAAACACACACAGACACTCACAAACACACACATAAACAGACACAGACACACAAACATACACGCACACACAACCACACACACACACAAACACAAACACACACACAAACACTCACACACACAAACACACAAACATTCACACTCACACAGAAACAGACTCACACATAGAAAATCACACAAACACACACGCTCACACTCACACACACACTCACACATACACTCACACACAGACTCACACACACACTCACAAACACACACACACTCACAGACACACTCACAGACACACACACAAACACACACATACACTCACGCACGCAATCACACACATGCACTCACACACAAAATCACACATACACTCACACAAACACACACACACTCACACACACACAATCACACATACAAACACACATACTCACACACACACACACACACAAACACACTCATCACACACACCAACACACATACTCACAAACACACACACACAAACACACTCATCACACTCTCACACACACAATCACACATACACTCACACAAACACGCACACACATTCACACACACACACACACATACAAACACACATACTCACACACACAAACACACACACACAAACACACATTCAAACACACATACTCACAAACACTCACACACACAAACACAAACAGACACACACTCACACACACAAACATACATGCACACAGAAACACACACTCACACACTCAAACACAAACACACACACAAACACAAACATACACACACACACTCACACGCACACAAACTCACACACACATACACTTAAACACACACACTCACACAAACACACACACTCACTCACTCACTCTTACAGAAACACACACACACTCACACTCACAAACTCACACTCACACTCACAAACACAAACACACATTCACACACACTCTCACACTCACTCATACACACGCACTTCACACACACACTCTAACACATGCACACAAACACAAACACAAACACACACAAAGACACACACACACAATCACACACACTCACACACAAACACACTCACGCAATCATGCACACACATAGACATGCACATACGCACACAGAAACACACTCACGCACAGACACTCACACAAACACACACACACACACTCATACACACACACACACACTCACAAACACAAACAGACACACACACAAACATACACACACTCACAAACACACACTCACAAACACAAACACACATACAAACACACATACTCACAAACACTCACACACAAACATACTCATCACACACACTCACACAGACACAAGCACACACTCACACAGACACACACACACTCTCACACCCTTACACACACACACTCACACACACAAACACACTTGCACACACGCACAAACATTCCCATACTCAAACACACACACATATACACAAACACACACACACACAAACACACAAACACTCATGCACACAAACAGACACACACATTCACACACACACTCACACATACTCACTCATACACACTCACTCACACACACACGCACACTCTAACATGCACACAGAAACACACACATACAGACAAAGAAACACACACAAACACAAAATCACACACTCTCACACACAAACACACTCACACAATCATGCACACACATAGACATGCACACAAAGACACACACACACTTACACACAGGCACACTCACACACACACACTCACACACAGAAAAACACACACACACACACGGACACACACTCAAACACACTCACATACACACAAACACACACACAAAAACACACACACAAAAATACAATCACACATGCACGCTCACACTCACATACTCACATCACACACATACACACACACACACACTCACACATACAAATACACACTCTCACAAACACACAAAACATTCACACACACACATTTACACACTCACAAACACACATACAAACACACACACACGCTCACACACACAAACACATTCTCAGACACACACACTCACACACACACAAACATACACACACAAACACACACACAAACACACACAAACACATATACACACAAACATTCACACACACACACAGAAACACATTCACACACAGACACTCACACAAACACACACTCACACACACATACAATCATACACACACACACTCACACACACACACATGCACACACAGACACACACACACATAAACATACTCACTCAGAGAAGCACATTCACACACACACACTCCAACAAACACACACACACTTAAACACACACATGAGCAGACACACACACACTCACACAAACCCATGCACACACACAAATGCACC
>NC_054500.1:5571214-5576214 GCF_017639515.1 Carcharodon carcharias
AACACACACTCACACACTCATATTCACAAACACACACACACTCACACACACACACATACTATCACACAAACACACTCACACACGCTCGCACACACAAACACACACACTCACACAAACACACACACACACAAAGACACACACAAACACACACACACTTACACACGCTCAAACACCTACACACAAACACAAACACACACAAACACACATACACATTCATACAAACACTCACACACACAAACACACACTCACACACACACAATCATACACACACACACATGCACACACACACAGACACTCACACACAAACATACTCACTCAGAGAAGCACACACACACACACACTCCAACAAACACACACAAACACACACACACACTTAAACACACACATGAGCACACACACACTCTCATACAAACCCATACACACACACAAACACACTATCACACAAGCACACTCACACATACACACACACACACACACAAACATAGCCACACACACTCACACACACACTCACACACACACACTCACACACACTCACACAAACACAAACGCACAAACACACACACACACAAAGACACACAAACAACACACAATCATTCACACACACACACACACACTCACAACCACACACTCACACACACGCTCACACAAACACACACTCACACACACACGCACACACACACTCAAACACACACTCACACTCGCACAAACACACACAAACCCACACTCACACAAACACTCACAAACTCACACAAACACACATGCACAGACACACACACTCACACACACACTCACACAAACACACACTCACACACACACGCACACACACTCACACACACACTCACACTCACACACACACACACATACACACTCACACACACACTCACACAAAACTCACACACTCACACAAACACAAACGCACAAACACACACACACACTCACACACACTCACACAAATCCATACACACACAAACACATTATCACACAAGCACACTCACACACACACAAACACACACAAACACATGCTCACACACACATTCACACACACACTCACACACACTCACAAACTCACACTCACACAAACACACACTCACACACACACTCACAAACACACACACACACACACACACAAAGACACACAAACAACACACAATCATTCACACACACACTCACACACACTCACAACCACACACTCACACACACACTCACACAAACACACACTCACACACACACACACGCATACACACACACACACACTCACACTCGCACAAACACACACAAACTCACACTCACACAAACACTCACAAACTCACACAAACACACATGGACAGACACACACACTCACACACACACTCACACAAACACACACTCACACACACACGCACACACACTCACACACACACTCACACAAACACTCACAAACTCACGCAAACACACATGCACAAACAGACACACACATTCACACACACAAACACACTCACACATACACTCACACACACGCTCTCTCACACACACACTCACACATACAAACACACTCATAGCACACACTCATGCACACTCACACACACAACCACACTCACTCACACAGAAACACATACATACATTCTCACACACAAGCACACCCTTACAGACACACAAACACACATACACAAACACACACATACATTCACACGCACACTCACACAAACACACACACACTCACAAAAACACACACACATAGTCACACACACACACTCACTCACACACTAACACTCACGCACATGCACACACACACAAACACACACACACAAGCACACACTCACAACTCACACTCACAAACACTGACACGCAGATACACACTCACACACACACAAAAACACACACACACAGAAACACACACACACACACAAACACACGCACACACTCACACAAACACATACACTCACACAAACACACTATCACACAAGCACACACACACACAAACACAGACACACAAACACACACACTCACACAAATGCACACTCACACATACTCACAAACATACACATTCACACACACACACGCGCAACACACACACACTCTCACACAAATGCACACACACAAAAACACACTATGACACAAACACACTCACAAACACACAAGCAAACACATACAAACACACACACTCACACAAACAGACACACACTCACACGAAAACACACACACAAACACATGCTCACACAGACATTCAAACATTCACACACACACACTTACACAAACACGCACACCCTTACACACACACAAACACACATGCACAAACACACACAAGCATTCACACGCACACTCACACAAACACACCCACTCACACAAACACACACAAACACACAAACTCACGCACACACTCACTTACACTCACCCACTCACACTCACACAATCATGCACACACACAAACACACATGCACTCTCACACTCACACACACACAAAAACACACACACACAGAAACACACACACACAAACACACACACACTCACACAAACACATACACTCACACAAACACACTATCACACAAGCACACTCACACACACAGAAAAACACAGACATACAAACACACACACTCACACAAATGCACACTCACACACATACTCACAAACACACACATTCACACACACACATGCAAACACACACACACTCTCACACAAAAACACACTATGACACAAACACGCTCACACACACTCAAGCAGACACACACAAACACACACTCACACAAACAGACACACACCAACACACACACACTCATACAAAAACACACACACAAACACACACTCACACACACAAACACATGCTCACACAGACATTCAAACATTCACACAAACACACTTACACAAACACACACACACTCACTCACCCACAAACACACACTCACACTCAAAAAACACAAACACACATACTCACACAAACAAACACACACACGTAGTCACACACACACTCACAAACACACACAAAAAACACACACACACAAACACACACACAAGGATACACAAACATTCACACACACACACACATTCACACACACAGGCACTCACACACTCACAAACACACACACTCACACAAACACATACACTCACACAAACACACTATCACACAAGCACACTCACACACAAACTCACACACATACTCACAAACACACACATTCACACACACACATACACTCACACATACAAAAAAACACACACAGAGAAACACACACACACACTCACATAAACGCACGCAAACACACACACACTTAAACAAACACACAAACACACAAACACACACGCTCACACAAATGCACACTCACACACATACTCACAAACACACACATTCACACATACTCACACACGTAAACACACACACACTCTCACACAAATGCATACACACACAAAAACACACGATGACACAAACACACTCACACACACACAAGCAGACACACACAAACACACACACTCACACAAACAGACACACACACACAAGCACACACACAAAAACACACACACAAACACACAAACTCACGCACACACACACTTACACTCACACACTCACACTCACACAAACATGCACTCACACAAACACACACACACAAACATTCACGCAAACACACACACAAACATTCACACAAACACAGACATACACTCACACACACACAAAAACACACACACAGAAACACACACACGCACACACTCACACAAACACACACTAACACACACACACACAAACACACACACACTCACACAAACACATAACCTCACACAAACACACTATCACACAAGCACACTCACACAAATGCACACACACACACACTCACACAAACACAAACAAAGAAATACACACACTCACACACACACGATCTCTCTCACACACACACACTCACACACACAACACACTCATCATGCACACTCACGCACAGTCACACACACAACCACACTCACACACACACACACTCACACACTCACACAATCATGCACACACACAAACACACATGCACTCTCACACTCACACACACACAAACACACACACACACAAACACACACACACTTAAACACACACACAAACACACACACTCACACAAACACATACACTCACACAAACACACTATCACACAAGCACACTCACACACACACACAAACACACATACACAAACACACACACACACAAATGCATACTCACACACACTCACACAAACACACACGCAGAAACACACACGCTCACACACACACTCTCTCTCTCACACACACACTCATACATATAAACACACTCACACACACACTCATGCACACTCACACACACAACCACACTCACTCACACAGACATACATACATACATTCTCACACACAAACACACCCTTACATACACAAAACACACATGCACAAACACACACACACATTCACTCGCACACTCACACAAACACACACACCCTCACACAAATACACACACACACTCACACAAACACACACACAAACACACAAACTCATGCACACACACACTTGCACTCACACACTCACACTCACACAATCATGCACACACAAACACACATGCACTCTCACACTCACACACACACACACACAAACACACACACAGACAAACACGCACACAAACACACAAACTCACGCACACACACACACTCACACAATCATGCACACACACAAACACACATGCACTCTCGCACTCACACACACACACAAACACACACACAAACAAACACACTCACACACACACAAACACACACACACACAAACACACACAAACAAACACACACACGCAAACACACACAAACACACACACTCACACAAACACATACACTCAAACAAATACTCAAACACATACTCACAAACACGCACATTCACACACACACACGCAAACAAACACACACACAAAAACACACTATGACACAAACACACTCACACACACTCAGGCAGACACACACAAACACACACACTTACAAAAACACACACACACACCATCATTCACACACACACACACAAAGACACACAAACACACACGCACACTC